>NW_010300177.1:0-3654 GCF_000700745.2 Antrostomus carolinensis | reverse complement strand
GGCATGCAGAAAGAATTTAAGATTCATGAAGACAAGGCAAGTGGTTCCTCACTTCTGTTGACAGAAACTTTTCTGAGACATGGTTTTCCATCTCTAGATGCAGATCCCTTTATAAACTCTACATTGAAGAGAGGTTTGGTAAAATGCACAAGCTCTGTTTGAAGCAGAGTGCTGTAACACTGCTGCGGTGAAAACGATGAGTGCATCTGTTGCAATTCTGTTCCTGTGCCGTCTGTCTTGCTTTCTAAATGAATATGCGTGTCTCTGGCAGGAAAAGGTATTGATCATCACAGTCTAAAGGAGTCAGCTAGTCATCAGAGATACGACTTGAATGCCTACCTCTTGATTAAGCCAATACCTACATAGATATGTCAGTCAAGGAAAAAAGTCAGGATTTCTTCTCCTTAGCATGAACATCCCCATTACCGTTCTTGTACCCATGTGCATTGTGTTTGTGGGCCCCAGACTGAATCTGCACTGTCAAAGTCTACTGAAGGAGAGATGGATATGAAAAAGTACAGCTGGTGCCATTTAAGCCTTCCAGAAGTAACAGTTTTTATTTACACTAATGAAAAATTAAGCACCCTCAGCATGGAGGTCCAGATAGGCATAATGTACTCCGAGTTTGTCGTTATTGTGGTTTACTGTTTATTCACATATTCACGCAATATGGAGAGCAGTTGTGTGTTAATTTGTGCAGAAAATACCTGCACCTCTGAGAATTGCTTAAACTGCAGTCAGCTGCATCCCATATCACTGGAACAGCATTTCTGGGATCAGCTATAAACTTTGAACCAGTGTTCAAAGACTTACTTAGGATCTTAGGATAGGTAGTAAGAGCTCTGCATATGCATGCGGATCAGAAGTGACTCATTAATAAGATCCTACCTCTGCTCTCTGCCCAGAAGCAGCAGTTTTTTAACACTGGGATGGTAACGTCCCTTTTTAGTAATTGTCTTAATTAGGTTTAACTGTCTTGTTTACAAATCTTGTCAAAAGAGTGATTTTTGAAGAAGAAAATATAGTACCATTTAGAGAGTCTGTGTCTACTGTAGGCTAATGTTTGGTATGTATGCTAGAAGTATATACTTGCAGCCAATCTGTACTAATTTAAACATATGATTGAAATAATTGACAAACAAAAATAACCCTTGAGGTTGTTTTGAATTAATATTTTTAAGAAGGTAACATTTTGAGCATCAAAAGTCCACTTGGAAACAGTATCTTAGCTCCAATGGAAGGCAGAATTAAAATTCTAGCCAAGAGTAAGAACAAGGCAAACATACTGACTCTGTTTCTAAAATACTACTCTCCCAGGCTTCCAGTCATTTTCAGTTGCATGTTTTTGTGTACTAAGTAGCTGCCATTGGTTTTCTTCCTCCATTTTGTCCAGTTTCTCCTTAAACTTCCAATAAGCTTTTACATTCTGCAGTATCATCTGCCCATGAGTTTAACAGTGTAAAAAAACTATTTCCTTTTATGTGCTCTGAATCTGATCCTACTAGGTTCGTTCGATGCTTCATAATTCTATCTAATGACAGAATGTATTTAATCAATCCTTGTATACTTGTATATGATGTTGCTATCTGCTCTATACCCTTTAAGCTGTGTCTTTTTATAGACTGGGGAGTCCTAGTTTTGCCAAGTCATTTCTTGCACAGGCATCATATTATACTCTCTATGGTGTATTTTTACTTTGAAATATATGCTGTGTGTGTTTACCTTTATATAGTTTTAGTGGTTTTTTTGCTTTAATGCTTGTTTTTGTGATTTTAAATTTTAAATTAATTTTAAATAGATGTTGTCTTAAAGTACATTTAAATTGATTTAATTTTTAAAAATATTACAGCTTATACACTGAGCAGTGATGCTTAAATAAAAATATCTTAATTAAGGTTTTGAAATATACATTAATTTGTTAGAATACACATTATACACACAGAATATATATATATATGTGTGTGTATATATACATATGTGTGTGTATATATATATGTATATGTATATAAAAATAGAATAGAATTGAATCATTCAGTTGGAAATGACCTACAGTGATCATCTAGTCCAACTGCCTGACCACTCCAGGGCTGACCAGAAGTTGAAGCATGTTATTAAGGACATTGCCCACATGCCTCTTAAACACTGACGGGCTTGGGGCATTGACCACCCCTCTAGGAAGCCTGTTCCAGAGTTTAATTACCTTCTTGGTAAATACATCCTTCCTGATGTCCAGTCTAAACCTCCCCTGGGGCAGCTTTGAACCGTTACCATGTGTCCTATCACTGGATACCAGGGAGAAGAGATCAGCACCTCCCCCTCCATGTCTCCTCCCAGGAAGCTGCAGAGAACAATGAGGTCACCTCTCAGCCTCCTTTTCTCCATACTAGAAAAACCCAAAGTCCTCAGCCACTCCTCACAGGACACGTCTTCCAGCCCTTTCACCAGCTTTGTCCTCCTCTGGACACATTCAAGGACTTTCACATCCTTCTTAAACTGTGGGACCCAGAACGGCACACAGTGCTCAAGGTGAGGCTGTGGCAGGCTGAATACAGCAGGATAATCCCCTCTTGACTTATTTTGGTTGTGCTGTGTTTGATGTACCCCAGGATGTGGGTTGTCATCTTGACTGCCAGGGCACACTGCTGTGTGCTCCAATCTATCTGGAACCCTCTGCAAGGTATTTTCACCCTCAAGAGGGTTAACAGCACCTTCCAGTTTGGTATCATCAGTAAACTTACTAATGGTGCTTTCAACTCCTGCATCCAGATCGTTGGTGAATATATTGAAGAGAACTGGCCCTAGAATTTAGCCCTGAGGAACACCACTGGTGACTGGTCACCAGCCAGATGTAGACCCATTATTGACAGTCTGCATAGGTGTTGGTAAGGACTTTCTCTGTGTGCATTTATTTTTATTTAAACTAGTGACTGTTTCTTCATATGCAATTGATACCCAAAATGTTGACATGATCTGGAGTTGCAAAACTGATAAAAACAAATAGTTAATCTTTCTCAGCTGCCTATTTTTATACAGATTCCTCATTAAACCTTTACTTCTCTGTGTTCTTCCCAACCCTTACAAACTCTACTTAGATGTAATGAAGAGTTGCAGAATAGACAGTGGCCTTAGCTGCATGAAATGCTTTCACAGGGTCTAGTTGCCATCTTGTGTCTCTATTCCGTTGCCTGGAGACGATGACGTTACAAAGGTTTCCTCTTTCTGACCAGGTCTTCAGACAGCCTTGAAGTGAGAAAATAGGAAATGTTAATCAATTTAAACCTACTGGACTATTTGAACTTAAGGATGAGCTGTCAGACACAACCAAGAGCCTTTTGTGTGCCCTTTGTTATCTGCGAAGACACAATTATCTCATTTGTGCATAAGTACTGACAGGTTGCTCTGCTTCTGTGTTGCATGTCGGCATCTTCATCCGCATAGTATAGCTCAGGTATTTAATGGTTTTATGCTAGAAAAGATCTTTTACTTTCAGACTTGTCTCTCTCCAATTTGTAGGTTTTTGGCCTGTGAAATTAAACTAACTTATAGGACTTTTCATTAACTGAATAATAGCCTAGGAAACTAATTTAAATCAAACCTCCTATCTGCTGTTAATCTCATTACTGTAATTACTGTTTGCATTTTATGTTCACAAAA
>NW_010300176.1:38293-95109 GCF_000700745.2 Antrostomus carolinensis | reverse complement strand
TGTAGCCCCCTTGCTACCAAAACCTTGCCATTCAAACCCAGATCATGAGTAAAGCTTTCTCATGGCTGGCAAAATCACTGTAATTTCAAAAAGACACTGTTCACATTGGAAAGAAGCTTTGACCAGTAACAGTCCTAATTTTTACTAATAGTAATAGCTGTGCTGAACCTCATTTTCATGAACAAAGGTGATCAAGAAGGTAAGGATGAGTCATTCTCTACAATCCTGAAGAGTTTCTGTGCCACACTCACTCAATATATATAACTGGCCAGGAACAGAGATCTTTCTGGTTTTGGTGGCTCAAGAAGTGTCCCTAGTGATTGCCACAGAAAAGGACTCCTCCGCTAAAGGAATTGAAGGGCTCAGAAGCCCCTGGCATCACTGATTGTAAGGTCTGCTGTGATTCATTGTGGGATCCTGACCCACTGAATGTGCAGCTCTCCAAGGACAGCACTGGGCAGTGGTGTACCATCTGAGGTCCTTCCCGTGGAGCCAGGCACAGGAATCTCTTTTGTCTCCTCACTCTTCAAAAGGCATTTGACAAGGCAAGGTGCTTGAGGATGGATCGATACACAACAATACGTAACAGTGCATTGATCAAACACAGCTCTTGACCTCCTCTCCACTGCACTAACGCTGCTATTTTTCAAGTGACTGGCTGAAGCAAAGGCCTAGAAAAATAAGTTGTTCTTGTATTCCATTAAAGAACAGGTTTGTGAAAAGAAACTAGTTTTGATGAGTTATCTGTTTTGAACTAGTCAGATCTCCACACCAGACTGACAATCACATTTCTACCCACATTTCTAATGACAGGAGACAGTTTATGATGTTCAGTTCTGCTTCTGTCTTATGGACAAGTCACACCACTCCTTCTAACCATTAGCACATTTTCCCGTCTTCTGAGTGGAGTCAAGAAGGACAATAGGATCTTAGATAAAGCATATGGCCCTCTCAGAGTAAGAAAAATAATGGATTTCTAGTTATAACACTCTGAAGTGGTGTGACTGGAAATGTCAAGTGCGTTTTAGTCACTGATGGCTATGAAAAAACAAACATGGTCAGTATTGCTCAGTATATCCAACTGCTATTTGCATTATCCAAAGGTGGTCATTTTCCATCCAAAGTTGCTATAACCTCAGCTCCAAGTTGTTTAATCATCTGCCTAATACTATAAATGCAGATGATTTTTCTCGCCCCTAACAGTTAAAAAAACCCCTTTGTCTCGCCTGGTTTTCCCTTTTGAACATTCAGTTCCTATCTCCCCCAAGTTCAGTCTGCCTCTGCTCTCAGTAGAGGCAGAAGGGGTGAGATCTCTCTCAGTCTCTGGAGAAGCTGCCCCAACTAGCCTCCTGGAGGCAAGGCTACTAACATAAACCAACAGGTGATTGATTATTTTAGTATGAAGAACAGATTTATATGGGTTTAAAAGCTAACACCTGCCTGGCCAGAGCAGGATAGCAACTGATAATTGTCACTCAAAGACACTAGTTTCTCAGTCATGGTGGATTCTCACAGCTAGCAACAGTTTCCATAATATATTTAAAGATAATGCTTACAATCATAGAGCAATTTTTGAATGCAAGTGTCTAAAACTGAATACTTAGCTCTTCATTGAGGCAGCCACACATCTTTTCACACTTACTAAGCAGCCACAAAGCAACAGAAGGTGCTTGTGCTCAGCACTGTTTGGAAAAGAACAACTATGAACTCCTTTTATAATTTAGATATTCCTTTGAATATTTCTGAAGACACGGAAGTATCAATCTATGCATGCAGATGGGCTGAAGAGAGCACATTTTGTTAGTGATATTGTTTACTTCACCCTTCCTACCTATAACTTATTGTGGTAAATGAGGCTGTCATGTTTTCCTTTATTCAGCAATATCAGAAATATCCAGGACACTGGATTTGATGACCCCACAGGTCTTTCCCAATCCCATATTCCTAATCACTTTGAGGAAGGCAATGTGTCCTTCTGTGTGCTTACAAGGTCCTCTCATAGTCTTGAGGCTGTGAGCATAATCCAAATGCAAGTCATAATCACTACAATTTAATTAGAATTATTAAATCCAAAGAGCCAGAAGTACTTAATTAAATAAGCAGCTTGGTTTCTAAGCATAAAGGCATGCTTCAGATCTCTGCAGTCATAAAATTCTCACTGTGCAAAATTATGAGTTGTTGTTTGATAATAATCAATAGAACAGACTATTGAATAAATACCTTTTGACTTGTTTTCCAAGCCATCATATTGGTCCCAGTAGTTTGCAAGACAGATATAAATAACAATGCAATTGTGTTCCACAGTCTTGCTGTTATTGGTATCTAAATAACTACTGACATGACCAGACAAAAAGAGAAAGAAGGGTAGTTTGTCAAATCTTGCAGATAATTGTCACTATAACCTCTACACAGAGCTGTAACTGCCAGGGTTACTGTCCTTATCGCTTGTGTTCAGAGCACGGCTATTTTGTTCGAAGTTCACCACAGCTTCCAGGGCCAAAGACTGAAAATATTTAAAATATGCGTTTGCAAATTAGTGCTAGAGGTGACAGATATTAGGAACCCAAACATATTATATATAGGGCACTACAAATCCCTTATGGGTGTGATTCAGATTCCTGGCTTTGCTTTGGTTCCTGTGGGAACAGTCTCATGGTCCTTTCTAATCTTAAAAAAATATTCCTCTTATCCAGTCCTACTGGAGTCAATGGAAAGTCTTCCCAGTTCTGATGTGGGTTTTGGGTCATACACCTACAACTAATGTGCAACTAAAAATAAACACATTTATACAATAACATATTCTTGCTGTGACTAGGTATCATCCATAGCCAATTTCTACTGGGGACAATCTTTGACAGTTGTGTGGGAAGTTATTCCTGAGTATGTGTTTGTATCTCAGCAGTGCCTGAGATACCTTCTTGTTGCAGCAAGTGCCACGGGGCAGCTCACCAGCCTGAAATCTCAGCAAAGCCATGCCAAGACCATAAGCTGGTGCTGTGAGCCTGCCAGAACATGCCTATGAGTGCCCGTGGCCCCTTGAGAGCCTCCTGCCCTGTGAGTGCGTGTGGCCCTGTGGATTTGTATTTAAAGTACTTACCAGTTTGTGCTTTAAATTAGGTGAGGGATATCCCTTCCCTGAGGCAAAACTGCTCACATTCATCTCCAGTAAAACCAGAACTTGCTTCCTGTGGCTGGACTAATCTTGAACCCTTCAGAAATGACATGGAGTAAAACTGTCACCCTTTCTCAGAGGAAGCCCTCAAATGATAGATACATTCTTTTCTTTGGCCTCCTGATTGCCACGAGCAGCTGGCACTAGCCTTGGCCTGCCTGGAGCATAACTACTGCCAAGAACAAAAGTAAAATCTCCTTGCACAACAGATGATGTTGGCCAAAGTTTCAGGGATAAGCTTCTCCAGCAGCAGGACTGCAAATACAATGACACAGCCCTGGGCTCTGATGACGCTGGCAAGGCACGTGTAAGTGTGACAGGTACACTCCCCACTCTGTGGCCTCCAATACAGCCAATAGAGGAATCAGGAAAATATTTAACTGGTGCATTAGAAATCAAACAATGTCAGTACACTTGGGATGAGCAAATAGGGTCATAAGACACTGAATTTCCATTTGCTGCTCTCTTGTCCCCCAGCTTCCTTTCTGCCTTTATGCACTTTGTGTCTCTGACTCTTTTGTGATAGAAAATGTCCCAAATGCATAATATACAATGTGATGTCCGAATGTACACATACACATATGTACAAAAGCCACACAAACCCAACAAAAACTCGGAAATATTCCTCGAGCCTCATTCCCAGCTATTCAACCTGCGAGCAGCAGATGGCAGTCCTATTGCCGTGCCTTGTTTCCTCTCCACCGCTGCCCTTGCAGACAGCATTCTCACGCTTCGGCCCCACAGCATGAGCAAATCCTGCTCTTTCCTACCTATCCTGGGTTTCTGGTATTACCCGTCAGTGCAGGCAATTGCCAGGTGCACACAGTCTGCCCAGCGAAGTCTGGTGTGGTCTGACTGGAGCTTTCCACCCTCTTCCTTAGCGTAACACCAGTGACAGTACCCGAGTTTTGTAAAATCACTGCTTGCAATGAAGTCTGAATGTAAATACCTCATGGATGGAGATGCAGTCACTGGCACGCCTGCTTCCTCGGCTGAAGAAACAGTGGGCAGAGGAAGACAGTTTACACTCCCCCTAGAAAAGGCTATTTACAACAAGAATTACCCCAAACCCAGTGCTTTCAGTACTGCAGGACCTTAGGCTCACTCATCTTCAATTTAACTATATGATTTGTCAGTAGTAGGCAACCCTTGCCTTGTGAAAACTTGAACTCTGGTCTTTGTTGTCAATCTGCATTGTTTTCTTCCTTTGAAAGAAGAAATGTGTCCTGTGTTTGTCTTAGTCTGGTAATATTTTTTGAGTGATGTTTTCCTGTGAAATAAATAAGCAATTGTCTGCATATCCCATCCTCAGCCTTTCACAGTGTTTCTCCTTGTACAGTCACTTACACAAGCACAGAATACAGAGGAGAACATAAGGTTTTGCTGTTTCTTTGTACAAATGTATAGGATAACACTTGAAACTACATTGACAGAAAGAAGCATATCCTCTTCCTTGGGATTAGGACCCACTTTTTGTTACCTGCATTGTGCCTTGCTCCTGCCAGGTGCTGGTTCAGGTAAACTTTGTCCAATTCAGTTCAAATTCAGAAAGAGACAAAAATAAATTCATCTTTTTCCATTAGGTTACTATAATATTTTCCAGTATAATTATGGTTCCTAAGAGAGTTTTAGATAGGAAAACAAAATAAGCTGAAGAGGAAAACTCAGTCACAATGTTCATAAAATCATAGAATGGTTTGGGTTGGAAGGGACCTTTAAAGGTCATATAGTCCAACCCCCCTGCAGTAAGCAGAGACATCTTCAACTACATCAGGTTGCTCAGAGCCCCATCCAACCTGACCTTGAATGCTTACAGGGATGGGGCTTCTAACACCTCTCTGGGCAACCTGTGCCAGTATTTCACCACCCTCATTGTAAAAAATTTATTCCTTCTATCTAATCTAAATCTCCCCTCTTTTAGTTTTAAACCATTACCCCTTGTCCTATCACTAAAGGCCCCTGCTAAAAAGTCTACCCCTTCTTTCTTGACTGGCTCCCCTGTGTTGTGAGGCTTATGGCAAATAAAGCCTCCATGCCAAAGCATGGGAAGTTTCCTATAACAAGAAAAAAAAAATATCCGAGAGCAACAATATTTATTTTCTACACTCCATTAGTAGCCCAGAAGCAATTCAAGCATGTTACTAGAAACTGAACCCAGCTAATTAAAAATAATGTTCCAAAGCTACACTGATGTCTTTTGCATCTGGAGCTGGCTTCTGCAAATAAACGTACACAAAAGCAAGGACAAATCACAATAAAACTGAGCAGACAGGTACAAGCAAATTGGTACGTGGAAGTGACATGTCTCTCTGCTTAAATGTCTACCGCAAATCCCAAGGAGACATGGTAGGATTTAATCTAATTGGGTTTGCCACTTTGCTGCAGCTTAATGTGAGAATAACTGCAATTATATATGATTGTACTAAGTGCAGTACCAAAAATGCATTTATTAGGCTATTAGAATCTAGAGAAACCAGGGGTTTGAGATCATTTGGATATGCTGGTTACATACTTGGCCTGCTAGTTGTTTTGTGGTTACAGTTTCCAAATTGCTACTGATGAGGTGGTAGTAGAAAAGCAGATGCAGTTAAGCATTTGAATGGATGGCTTAGAAAGGTTTTCTTCTCGCTTCAGAATCCATAATGGCACCTTATATGTTGGCTCAGTGCTCTGCAAAACTCATTCATCAGAAGACTGGAAAACCAACAGGGTGCTGAGGTTCAGAAATCTGTTAATCATAAAGCAAAGCACCTTTGCATGTGTGGGGTCCCACAGAGTTGGCACAGCGTGGCACAGAGATGCGAAAAGAATTATGTTTAAGGCCAGCCTTATGGGGCAACTGAGGGAAGAGCCTCTAGTATTCTAGTTTTGCAGCATTTGAGAGGGTGCAATTAGCAAGAAATGCAAGAAATGCCATTGGGCCATTCAAAAAAAATGTGGTATCACCACTCTCCCACCTGTTCAGTCTACGAGTGGAGCAGATGAGTAGTATACTCACCATGGAGCACAGCACGATGAAACTGCAAAGCCCTGTCCTTTTAAGATTTTGTCAGCTCGTGCAATAATAAAAATCTTCTTGCCAAACAGATGTTTTTAAATGAGGCACTAAACTCTCACAATTTCATTTTTTCTAAATCATGGTGATTGCTGGATAAAGGTGGATTTTCTTGGAAGTCTGGAAAACTTCACCTATAGTCGTAGACCCCCAATGTACACACAGTGAGGGCAAAAGAATTAACAAGTGGTACTTTCAGCTCACCTATGCTATAGTGAATGCCCAAATGTGAGGGAAGATTCAGGAGCTGTTTGTGACCTGTTAGACAACATTCAAGAGGTATTTGGGCCATATTCAACATGTAGATTTGTTTTAGGAAAACAGACTTAAAATATGTGATCCCTACATTCAGGATCTGGGATTATGAAGGCTTGATTTTGCTCCCAACAAACTGAGTGGCAATACACCCGTCAAGATGGCTGCTGTGAATGCAGGCTTCCTGTGCCTCATCCAATTTAACTTCACTGGTAGCCAAGATGTTGATAACCTTGCATACTAGTCTGGGTTACACGCAATTTTAAAGAGATTTCTCTTTCAATGTCTTGACTCTGATACAAACTCACAACTATCACAAATGAACATAATCCCACCAGTCTCTGCCTGAATTCCACCAATAACCTTCATGCAGAATTCCCTTCAAATATAAAATGCGGAAAGATTTTTAAAAGGTTGTTTGTTGCTCCTTATGGTAAAAAACAATCAAGAATAATTTGCCTACTCCACTATTACCTGCATGCACTAGATGAAATTCAAAGAATATTAATGTCCATGATCAACTGCTGCAAAACACCACAGTGAAAAGCTTCTCTGGGAAATGATTAAAGTTAAACACAGTTATGGACACTTTTTTTGGTAAAAGAACACAAACCAGACAGGATTGTTTGGCAAAATAATCATCCTTGTTACTTGCATTGCAGCACCACAAACATGAGTGGTAACCACTCACCAAAGCTGGAAGCAGCCTGAACTAGTCTGATTTTTTCCTACTTTCTATCCATAGGTTGCTTAAAAAGGTTGTAATTAACATAATTACGCTAAATTATGTCTAAAATGAAACCACAGTTCAAGTTATCAGCTGTCAGGACTGGCTCCAGGTTTTGAAATCATTTCTCTCCTCACACACACCCACTCCAATCCTCACCCTTAAGCAGAGATGGCAGCAACAGTAAGCAGCAACCTGCCAGCCTTTTGCAAGGCAGGGAAAGGCTGTGTTCTCTAACAAAGACAACTAGTTCCTCTCTCCTCTGTGGAAAGGTGTCAGGTGAAGTAGAAATGCTCCCAAGATGAGCCAACAGGTTGCTGAGGGCCAGGTACCACTCAGTTCTGTGAACGGGCAGGCAATGCAGGAGGAAGCACCCAGATCTTGTTGTATGTTCCCACTCTCCTGTAGAAAAGTTAGTAAAATCCTACTGGGATATACAATCTCGTCTTCTTTATGCTTCTGCAGGGACCAAGTATGATGGTGAGGTCTTACCTCTCCTCCCCTGGCTCACAACTAAACAGTGAAGAGGTACACGTGGATGCCTTTCTTCTACAATGGCACAGTCCCTGGGATCCATAAGAGGAACCCCAACTTCAAACAACCAGAATGTGGCAGTTACAGCTACCCTAGCACTGGGCAAAAGGTATTTTTGACGATACTCACCTTTATGAGCCTCAGCCAAGGGCCAGTAAAATATTAAGACTTCCAATCCACCTATTTTATCAAAAGTTATGTTTAACATAATCATATCAAAGACACTTAAACTAGCAGGAAAGGAGCGACCAAGTGTTTTCTCTGACAACCTTTAAATTGTAACTCAAATGGGGATATACTAAAATACTTCTGACTTCTAGCAAGACACAGCATGTACCATTACACTTAGAGACACAGAAATTATCAGGATGGGATCTCGAATGGCTGTAGTATATCACACTACGGTGAATTCACTGCACTGCACAGCCTGATGCCACATGACAAACTGTGACAGCTGATCTGTATTACTTATGAGAGATTGCTGAGATGTGCTGAATATTTTCTAAACTGCTATCAGAAAACATATGTTTCCAAGGGGTAATGATACAGTGGGTCTGAATAACTCATAAAAATTATGAATGAAGTGTTCTCACCTTCATTTGACCTTTGTTACTTCTTCAGCAGACAGAGCTAAATGTGTAGTACACCAGAATGCATCTGAAGAAGAGACAGATGATAATAAGAAGCTGTTAAGAGATGTTCACTCCACTGGCTCTATTAGTTCAGCTTGTTTGCACAGAAAGAATTTCCCTGCACATGTGAACCTGAGTATAGATCAATAAACAGAAATATCCAGATTGCTCCTTTCTCAGCCTGAACTCCTCCAAGCAAGATGCACACACAGTCCATTGCCTTGTTGAAGGCTGAAGACAGGGGTTATACAAAAGACGCCATTCAGAAAACGTGGTGCTGTGCTTTGGGTGCTCACTCTACCTTTGGATGAAGTCACATTACAGAGGTATCTGGATGCCTTCACTCTCCACCTGCATTATCTTGTCTCCCACACCTACAGTTAAGATATGCTGGGCTACCCACCTTTTGCAGAAAGGTCACAGATCATATGAGATCTTTCTTGCATATAAAAATATGACTGCATGTCATATTTTTCAAACATCAAAAGGAGAGCAGTATTTTCCAAATGTCAACAGAGAAGGAATACCTGTTCACCCTTAGACACACATATGGGGCATAAAATATAGAAAAAGATAGTTTGGTCAACCAAAATGAAGAACCTTCTGTCCATAGGAAAGCAATGCATGGATTGGACAAATACCTGGCAGGAATGGTTTAAATGCAACCAGCCTGGCATAGGGTAGGAGGAGTGCCTCAGTTTAAGGCTTATTACCTGCCTACCCGACTCCTCACTTCTGTCAATTATTTCTCATCATCACCTGTGCATACTGAGTTTACACCACACCCTGTGTGCAGTATCTAGGCAGTTGGGAATGCTTGATGGTCTAAGAGCATTTGTCAGCTCTGAGAGCCACCCATCCCTTTCGCTTTGCTCCTATTTGGGTCAGATACTCAACTGATTTAACTATCAGTTTATCCCAGATATAGCTCTTGAAGCATTTACATTTCTGTAAATGTATGATCCAAGACCAGCCAGAGACCAGCTGAGAGTTGCCTCCAGGGGTCACTGGGATTCGCAGGTTTGATGTGCCCATGGTTTTCTCTTGTCTTTCACTTTAAGGCCTAGAACGCTTTTCAGGGCATAGATTTTCTGAGGCATTTAACAGTTTCCTTGTCTTATTCTGCATCACCTACCTCATTCTCATGCCAAGCCCTCGGGCATGATAGGCATGAAGAATGTGCAGCATTTTGTCACTGAGAAAGCAGGTTTCCACACGCTTTGCTAAACAATCTCAACAGATGCTACTAAGAAGGCTGAAAAGTGATTTTCACAAAGCTATAAATTTGCTCACACACCAGACTGTGGTCTCCAGACAGAGCCAGAGCTATGCACAATCCCATGAAATGGATGCAGGTCCATATTGGGAGCTCTCAGAGGAACTCAGGTGGAAATTATGTTTGGGGAGCTGGGAGGAGGATGCGAACCAGTTGCCTAGGCAGACCCTGAAAGCAGGACAGAGAGTGGTGGAAAGGCTAAGTGGGCAATGGGTACTACTGAGTACAAGTGCTATTCTTGAAGGGCAGTCAGACATATCATGGCCACTTGGGAACACCCATCTCTCTCCTTTCTCCCACCAGTGGCTTGTACTTGAAGCAGCAGGGAGGAGGAAGGAAATAACATTAATGACACCTATGAACTAATTGAAGCTATGCACAGGAGTCTGAAGAGCAAATGGACAGGTGCTAAGCCACTACAGATGACAAAAAGGCACAAGGTAAAAAGGAAGGCAATTGCAAATGGGTATGAGTGAGCATCAAACACAAAGAAAGTTGTAATGAAAGCAGGAGCGTGAAGAGTGACAATTCGGCATGGGAACGATAAAGATGGAACAAGAATGGGATCAAGAGAGAGAGCAGAGAAAGGATGGGGAGGAAGAAAAATTTGAAATGGAAACGATGGAAATGGAATATGATTTCCAGAGGGAAAGAATAAGGGTGAATGAGGGTCCTACTGGGTCAGCCCATGCATATTTAGTCAGTTATAATAAGGTAAAATTGCTTCCTCATTACAAGGAAGGGAATGATGTTGATATGTTTTTGCAGTCTTTTAAAAAACTGTACAGAACTTATAATTGGTGAGAGGAGGCATGGGCAGCACAGTTCAGACCCTGCTCAATGGGAAAACCCTAGAGGCCTATGCCAAGCTGGTTGATAATGACTGCCGTGACTATCAAATTGTGCAGGGAGCTTTTCTGAGAAGGTATGAGGTTGACCCCAGAGACCTGCAGGGTTACACTTAGGTCTCCAAGGAAAGGATCTGATAACTCCTTTCCTGAATTGGCTGAAGAAATGACAAGTTTGTTTAACAGGTGGATAGAAGGTGAAAAGACATCTGTATCTGTTTCTTTTTTATTTCTTTCTTAAAAAAAAAAAAAAAAGAAATTAGCCTGAGGAACAGCTTCTAGAAGAGGTTCTGAAGGATTTGGAAGCCTGCTAGACAGAAAATACTTCTATTAAAATTTTCAGCCTGTTAATCAGAGTATTTTTTTAATGTGTATCCACAAAGTAATGGGAATCCTACCTATTGCCAAAATGACTTGCCTTTCTCTCAGAAACAAACAGAAATAGACAACAAAGTACACAATTGCCAAAATCTTACAAGCCACACTCTATTAAAGAACATAATAACAGAAAAACATTTTTAAAATCTCATTACATATATTATATATGCAGAAACCACAGATATGGCATGGAGTATGAAAGAGATTGGTTACCATGAGTACTTCAGCCCTATACAAGCGCATCGTAAAAATGTTTTACACAAGCAAGTTCAGATACAGTTTCTCAAGACTCTTAGTGGAAGCACTGACACCAGCCTGTGTTTCCAGAAGGTGGGCTGGTTTGTTCCTCCTGGAAAGCATTACCCAAGACACGTCTACATTCCAGCTTGGATTACCATTTCAAACAAAGCATGAAGTACTGAAAAGTGACTGCCTGGAATATGAGACAGATGTTATCCTCTGCTTACTGAAATATTTACTAGTTGTAATGAGTCTGTAAAAAGTAATGTTGACTCAGCTACTGCATTCCCAAATTCCTTCCAGACTCTTGACTAAATATCCTCTCTGCCTGGCAATGTTGTGCTGCTACCTCCTAACACTTTCCTCCAGCACTTTCCCCTGCAGCGCCTGGGATAGCACCCCTCCTTGTTAACCAGCACAGCAGTCCTGAGGCAACTGCTTCACACTCGGCTCTGTAGCTGAGGCTGAAACAAAGAAATTTGCTGTTTTCAATGTAATTTTCTTTAACTTCTCCTTTTTCATTATTGATTGTTTTCATTTCTCTTTTTAACTCACCTGTTTTCTCATTTATTTCCTATTTCTAATACTCATAACAGAATATCCATTTTAATTTTTACTTACCTCTGACTGTTCCATCTTCAAATTCCCTCTGAACCTGCCTACATTTTACAGCCCCTTTACTGCTGCTGTCGTTTGGGCTTTCATTTGATTGGCTTTTAATTTACTGGATAGTTTTTGGCATGGATAGTTTACTGCATTTTGACATGTGAAAATAACAGCATATTTCTTTTCCCTTGCATTCTTGCTTCTCTTCTGTTTCTTGTATAGAAGTCCTATATCCTCTATAAGAATTTCAGTAGAAGACTTACTACCACTTAATCACATCTCATTTTCCTCCATGTACATAGATGCTTACACCTGTCACACCAGAGACAAAGTGGGGGTAAGGCAGTGAGTCTTCACTGACATGAAAGGAAGCAGATCTTGGTCTAATGGCATTTCTTGAACATTTCACTTCAGTACCTGCACTGGTAGATGTTCCATGCTATTTCCCATATGTGCTACCAATGTAGCAAAAGATCTATTTCATGCATCCCCAGTGCCTTTTTTGTAAAATGTTATGTTAAATAAAATGCTTTCCAACTAAGTGTTCTGGGATGATGATGTATGGTTGCCCATGAAACTACTAGATAGCCAAATGAAGCTAAAGGCACAGCAAAATTAGCAGCACTCCATACTGATGCAAGTACCAGTACGTGTAGCCTGGGCTTTCTATTGCTCATTAACCTCTAGAATAAACATGGTTTTAGCATTTGCTCTACTATCAATACTTAATCCTGTGCCTGTTGCATGTATAAGAACAGAAGTCAGTGTTTAGAGAAAAACCTCAGAAAGATCAAACAATTATCTTGGGCATCCTGCCAAAAGCTCAATGGTATTAGAAAATTTCAGTAAAAGTGTAAGAGTAGATCAAAAGAACATTTCATTAAGCAAAAATGTCACATTTCCATTGCTCGTGAAAACATACTGGCAGGACGATGTGATAGTCCATATTTCATGGTATACAGGTTAGTGGTATTGATTCTTTTGCCAGACTGTTTCCTGGAACAAAGCATAAGAGCCCAGCTGGTAGAAAGCTGAAAATACCTGATTGTGAAAAGAACTGCCTATTGTCCTCTTTAGAATAGCCATTGCCTTTTTATTTCTGTAACTTTTGATGGAGTTTTTGTCTGCAGATCTCAAAGTACTTCACAGAGAAGCCAATACCAATGTCTACACTTGGCAAATAAGGAAACTGAGGCACAAAGTGACTTACATGAAGTCCTATAGCTTGGAAAATTCCCATACCTTTGTCATACAAAAGCTTTATCTCTGATGCAGAACTTACTTATTCTTGAATACACTCATCATATCTCAGCCCTGACATACAGAAAAATTCTTAAGAAAAATAGAAAATCTTGACCTGTCCAACATAGTGAAGTTCTTCCGACTGATAGCTCATGAGCTGGCTCCTGATTGATCATTTATGCCTTGCTGAACAACTATAAGCTTCACAACATGTCTTAACTAAAAGAAATTTGCTTAAATTTGTTAAGTTTAAAACAGTTCACAGAACACCTGCAGGGAAAGCACGGGGTGTTCAAGATTTAAAGCTAGCTTCAGATGGTCTTGTGGTTTGGGTGTTAGCATTAGAGCTCAATGCAACAAATATGGGGTTATTTTAATCTTCTATAACTGCATGAGATTCAGATTTTAATTGACTTCTTCCCTCCTGAACTCATCTCATAAAGTGTGTTAACTATATGTGCTGAGTAAATAGAAAACAATAATATGTTCAAATGTCTGTCTAGAGAGTTTCTTCCACCCAGAGCTGAAAATCAATACTGCTCAAAGAGACATCTCCTGTTAATATAACTTTTTCTTTCATCATGTTTCTAACATATTTAATATTTTTCAGTGTTATTTTGCTGGCACTGAAAGCCCAAGCTGTGTTGGCAGATCCCTGAGCTGGGACTCGAGAGATATGTATTCTACTCCTGGAGCCATTTTTAACATCCTGGACAAGTAACTACAGCTCTCCAGGCCCTGATATCCATTCCCAACCATTCCCTTACGGGCCTTGTTTCCGTGAAGATGTATGCATGTATTTGATTGTATAAAGGTATTTATAAATACCTTCATAAATATGAAGGTATTTAGTGAACTGCATGACTGTGAGCAGTCTGGTAACTTAAAGTTACTGTTAAATCCAGCATTCCAATCTTTGTAAAATACAGCTTGGGATGGTGCACTCTTAGATTGTGCTAAATTGAGCTAATTTGTCTACAAAATTTGCTGCTCCCGAAGTCAACCCAGCCTCTACCTGTAGCACCCCAAAAAAAGCCAGCAGGTTTTGCAGACTGGAATGCCAAAAATGCCAGCAGGAAGAGCCAGTTGTGCCCCATTTTAGGAGCATTTATGAGAATTAGGGAGTTCCAGGAGCCCTCAGCAGCTGGTACCTGAGCATAAGTTTTCAAAGCTGTCTCCATGGACAGCAGAGCCAGTTTTCTTTAGTACAGTGGGGAGAATGGCATTTGCAGCACTCTTGCCTAACCCTGAAGTCAGATTTCAGGCTTGGGGTTGAGCAGAGGGGGAAACTTCAGGTGAACTGCGTCTCTTCCTGATCTCTTACAAATAGCCTGAATTTTCCTCTCTTGACTGAATACTGTCAGGCTGAAAATACATGGTGGAGAAGCACTTTCCATTCCCCCTCTCCCCAAATCAGCCTATAAATAACATAAGTGGTCCAAAATGGCCCTGATCTTCCATCAGAAATAGATGCTGTGGCGCAACAGTGACAACAACAAAGAGAGGGGAATTGGTTAAGTACTTTGGGGGTTAAAATCTGTGCCCTGAACAGTAAATTTTATGGCCAAAAGTGAGTCTTCTATAGTCTCATTTATTAATGCAAAAATGATTGGAACTGGGGACCATGACACTATTACCTGTTACTGCAGATTTATTGAAAATTAGCAATTCCATTTATATCTGTGAGATTTCAGGGATTATTCTGTTATAGACTAGAAAACTGATAGATTTATAACTCTGGTGAATCTAGTTGTACCAACTAATAGAGCAAGTGAGAAAATTTAGAGGTTTGTACTCCTAAAGGAGTTAACCTTTGGATAAAGAAACATTTTTCAAGTAGCATCTGAGAAATTATTGGATCCATAAATTCTTGCTGCTGTAACATGAAAAATATTCATTTCCTGGGGTTTATATTTTTGTTCAGGAAAGATACAAAAAGAAAAAGTTTGTACAAAAAAATTTCACTTCAGAGTGCTGCTGTAATTGATACCATACCTTTTATTAACTCTTTGGCATATACTGGCAGAGTTTGCCTGGCTGGTTCTAAGGAAATTTTCAAGCTATAGATCTTCTATTTAACATTGTATTGACTGGAATGACTTTGATCCAACTTTAATTTTGATTTTTGTTTACTCACTGAACTCCTTCACAATTGAATCAAACCTGCAAAGGTATTAAATGCATGTCAGGACACTGGAGGGGTTTTAATTGTGTTTTTTTGGGGGGGTTGTTTGTTTGTTTTTTTAATATGAGAGATAATCTGACTGTGAATGAGGCTTGGTAAATCAATAAAATTATCTTAAAGCTTCTGGTAAGTCTGTAAAAATTCTGGTAAGCCCAGGCCTCTATCTCCCGATAAAGACAGAAAAGTGATACAAAGACTTTGGGATCTTTGATATAAGACTTTCGACTCTAAGGGGCACAAGGTTTGGCCAACCCTGCCACTGATCTTCCCCCTGTGACTCCTGCTGTAGGAGATGCTCTTCTTATCTCCTATGCAAACTGACAAGGTAAGCATGTATATACAAACCAAAGAGCATCCTCAGAAAGAGACTCAAGTCCTGTAGACTTTTCTGTACATCTGAGCCTGGCTGCTGAAAGCAATACCATGATAATACATGAGGATGAGCTTTGCAGCTCCCTCTTTCTCTGACACAGGTCTTTGTGACTAACTCAGCTTAGGAACTGTACCTGGTGATTGCTGAGACTCCTCAGCTTACAGCCAGGGCATACAGCTCTAATCCCTCTATCTTTTATCTGGTACAGAAGGGAGGCCAGCACCAGTAATGCTGGCAGGACCAGACGCATGTCCGCCGCCTCAACTGCAAGACATAATGAGATGCAATAAAGGTGTATATAAAGTAGCCATTAGTTAAAAGAGTAGCTCATGATTTAGAGTGAAATGTGCCATTTGCCTTACTGAACATCACACAGCTGTTACTTTTGCATGGCTGCTTTAGTATTGATTATTGAAGAAACTGGAGAACTGGCAAACAAATATGCAATTTATCTGTGAATATAAGTATATAAGAAATATCTAATGGGGCCATAGCTTCTTAGTAATGTGCAAACAGTGATCTTTGTATTCCTACACTGAAAGCATCAATGCCATTAAAATCCATCACCTAATAACACATGTCACCCATCGTGCTGTGTTCTTTCATTCAATACTCTACTTGTTGTTCAAGCATATTAAGGAGGTGGCTGGGCTTGCTTCTGAACACAGCTATGCTGAGTGAAAAAATTATTACTTCCTTGGGACTATCCCAATTTCTTTTATGGGAACAGAAGTAAGAATCTGTTTCACTGATTTCAGCTAGAGAATTGTAAGAATTCAGGCGTGGACACTAGACTGTGAAGAATTATTTTTTCTATTATTAATTTATTGCTATTTTTGTTCAAATTACCTATACAGATAAACAGATTTTTAAAATTACTTTTAAAAATAAGTCAAGGTTTTATAAATCATAAAAGCTTCAGGTGCTAAGGTCTGAAAAAGAAAGAAATGTTGAATTTCAGTTAAAAGTAATCCAGAGTACTCACACTTTAAAAAGGGAAGAAGAATGACAAGTATTTGTAATATGGATCACATCCCCTCCCCAGTGGCATCAACAGATTTTGGTTATTAACTTTGGAAAGAAGGAAAATCCTTTATCTGACAATCTCTAAGGAAAAAAGCCCCTGAAATTATCCCATCATTTCACAATCAATAAGGCAAAAATAGAGTGTGCAGAAGAGTTATTTATGACTCCATTCCACCATTATAAAACTGCAACTGTAACTTGAGAATAGAGCATTTCTAAGTGTCCAGTGTTTCATATGAGCCACAAACCAAGTTTAAAATGCCCAATAGACTTTTTATTTCTGTTTATTGCTTAATATAAACTTATGTATGAGTTATTTCCAGCTACAATTAAAAAAAACCCACAACAAACCAAACAACAAAAAACCAAAAACCTGAGAAAGAATATCCTCTTCCTGTATTTTACTACAATT
This sequence comes from Antrostomus carolinensis, assembly GCF_000700745.2. Taxonomy (NCBI): domain Eukaryota; kingdom Metazoa; phylum Chordata; class Aves; order Caprimulgiformes; family Caprimulgidae; genus Antrostomus; species Antrostomus carolinensis. The sequence goes on along the minus strand of NW_010300176.1, from coordinate 78,148 downwards.
ATGCTGGATTTTTACCCAGGATAAATCAGCAGAGCTCCAACAAAGGCTGAGCTATCCCCATTTAAAACATTTCAGAATCCACCCCAGCAGGCAGTACTTTTCTGATTACAGTTGCAAAACATCCCAACTTGGCTGAATTCCTTAGTGCGGAACCAAATATATAAGAGCTTGTCATGGAGCTAAACTTGTGTATAAGACTTGTCCATAATACTGAATTATCTCTCCTTAAACCACAAAGGAATTATATTTCAAAGATCATAGATCATCATTTTACAACAGTAGTAACTCCTATTTAAGTGCAATAAAATATCCTTGATTATGCCTGAAAAATTATTTCTTGGACCTTTTCATACAAGTCTGCAAATGCGACATTACAAATCCTTTTTTTTTAATCACTTCTGTTCTAAGGAACAAAACCAACTTATTTGGTAGTGTTTATTCATTAAATCAGGCTAAAACCAGGACATAACCTCAGATTTTGGTAATTATCTTTTTTTATTTAATGTGAAACACTGCTTTATCATCAGTAGTAAGGAATCTGAGTTGAAAGGAGTTGTTCTGTTCTACACAGAAGGCAAATTCAGGGCCACAATACAGACACACCTTCTGCAAGAAGGAGCTTCTAAGTTCAAGAGAGTCACTGCTCACTGAGACACAGATCAAAATAAGAACCTTCACCATGGACTTTAAGGCTGTCTACTTCTCATCAATTTTTAGAATTAAAAGAAAAGCTATATTAAAAGAAAAGAAAATAATAATAACAATTTAAAAAACCCCTCTCAGATTCAACTGAGTTTTGCTCCCCTTGAACTCAAGGATAAGCAAACAGACAACTTGATGCGAGAACAGATGAATTAATTATTTTCAGTAATCTTCTAATGAGACTCAGTGAATGTCAAGACCAAGGAATCATGCAAGAAGGATGCAAGGCAACGAGCGAGAAGTTGCTTAACTGAATAGAAACCATTTAATCCCCCAAACAGCTGCTGAATTCCCCCAGGAATATTTTTCTTTACGTTGCTAAAGGAAGCTTGACAATGTCATAATATCTCGTTGCTTTAATATGTCAGTGCATCAGTACTTAGACTACTATGAAGGGAAGTATTTTAGCCCAGAGACAGGCAATAAAAAGGAAGTTTAACAAATAATGAGTAAGAGAGCAAGAAGACACGCTATGTTCTTCATGTAAATCAAAGTTGTTCCAGAAAGGCTTAGGAAGAAAGGTTGCTATTTTCAACTGAGAGTCAACTGAAAGTTAATGGGGACATCGCTAAAGATCACAGACAAATGGTTACTGTACTTTTAATGAATATTTTATTCATGTCACCTTTAAATTAGTTAAATTTGATAGGATGATAATGTAATGCAAAATCGCTTCCTCCCCAGACCATTTTAGGTGGAGGGTAGATCAGAATTTAATTTTAGGGTAATGCCAGGTCAAAATTAAATTTAAAAAATTATGGTTGGAAAGTAATAAATCCAAAGTGACCAATGGAAAAAATATTAAGTTAATGAGATGTGCAAACCATTTAGAAAACCACAGATATTTTATGAGACATATATTTTTCTTATCTGGAAACAAGCCATTTTAATACTTGCTGATAGGGATGAAAGTGGGGAAAGGAGAAGAGGCACTTTTAAGGCTATCGCTATTAGGTCTTGATAAAGTTATGAAGATAAATTCAAAAAGTTCATGATGGGGATATTCATTTGATCAGCAAGCTTGTTAAAAACTTAAGATCCCTAAATCCTCTTTCAGGTATCTAAATATGTGTTCTGCTTTTCAGAGTGTTATGACTCATATATGCCATAGAAATTGTTCACAAATTAAGTTGATGTGGCTGCCCTGAAACCACAAGGTATGGATCAGGTAGCCCACTTTCCCCTGTGTCTCAGCCCTGTCCTTTTCCTTATCCATCATGAAGCTAGCACACATGAACACACAGTATATGCAAGGGATCTCACAATTTAAATCTACTTTTATACAGCCTTATTGGTAATGTGGGTACTGTGATTCCCTGAGTTACCCTCCTTCCTCAAAGGAAGTGGTCCTGGACAATGCCAAAGAAAGGGGCCAAGGTACAGCTAAAGCAGCAGCCTGCAAAGAAGGCTGGGAAATAAGGTAGGAGGGCACAAAGTAAACCTGAGGGATGCAGCTGAGGCAAGAAGGGAGGTGTGAGAAAGGAAAAGTTTGTGTATCACTGGAAGGGCGTCACATTTCCATTCAAATTCAACAATTAAAAGATAATTTCAGATAGCATGTCGAAAAAAGTAATGATGTCAGGTATTTCTTGAGTTTAGTTATTAGAAAGATCATCGTCATTTGTAGATTGCACAAGACCTAAGGCAAGAAAAAAACGTAGCCACGGGTGTTGCCTTTGATGCTGGCTGTCTATCCATTAAGAGATGTTGCTGAAGCTTGGGAAGGCACCAAAGCTGTAAAGGCACAACAAACTCAGTGCAGAAGCTGTGAGTGGGGAACTCAGGAAGAAGAACATCCTCCACTAAAATGAGGTCTGAGTGAAAAGAAATGTGGAAACTGAGCTCTTCAGAGAGGAGTAAACTCATTTTACTCAATGACGTTAAACTACATCGTGATGTGAAAACTACAGAGCATGATCGTTCCCTTGCAGTAAAGCTTTGGTTATGTGAATATTGTTACAAATAAGAAAATACACTCAGGGAATTTCAAAAATTGAGTAAGTCACCTGATTCCAAGTTATTTCTGGATATTCTGGTGGCACCACTGCAGCTGATTAAGCCACGAGTGTCTGCTACTTTTAAATGTGAACATGCTACATTAGCCATGCCACAATAACTTTGACACTGGACTAATGGACTATACCACCCCCAGCTTCCCCCTCCAGATCATTTGCAAACTGAAGCTAAAGAAAAGAGTGTCTTCCCACCCATCAAGAAGCACATCATGTTATCACAATGCTTCATCCTCTGCAATGGCAACTAAAGGCATTTTGGGTAGAATTTCAGTTGTGGGTGTTGTTTCATAAAATCTAAAGTGGAACCTGGGGATGTGAATGGACATTCTGCACAAAAATGAGAGAAGGCATTAGACTCATGCAGAAGATAAGGGGTGCCCCTGCTCCCTGTTAGCTTAAAATGAACAGTGCCTCCAAATCCAGCTCACTACTAAACACCTGAAGGAATTGCCTGGTTTAAAACCACTAGTGCTGCATATGTCCCAGTGTTCAGGTTTCAGACAGAGACCTGGGTTGAGCATTTTAGATACTCTGCATCTTAATTGAAAGTCTGGACAAGAGATAAAGCCCAGTGAAATACACAAAGCTCTGATCATCAGCTCCACCATACTGTGAAGAGAGACAGTGAATACAGAGAGCTGATCCTGAGCAATCCTGAGCAATTGTGCTCCATGCAGGACCTTTCATCACAGTACATAAATTATTCTTATTTGTTGTCCTTACTAGACAGCTCACTGATAAGCTGGATTGGTCATCAGGACTATTGATTTTATTTTTTTTTTTTTTTTTTTCCAGGGGCTGAATCCTGGCTTTAAGCAATCTCTTCTCAAGGTTCAGTTTGATAATCTTTTTCAAGCTTTTATTTAAACTCTCTAAGAGAAAAAAAGCAAGAATGAATTAGAAACTGGAAAAACACAAAGAAGTTAGAAAGAGAAGATCAATAACTCACATACACAGCAGTAAACAAACAGGAACAATTACAATGAAAGATGGTTATTGATCAATATCAGGAGCAGGCGGCTCATATGCTGGCACCTCTGTTTATACCAGACCTCAATTATATTCTTACTTTCTCATAATATAACTGCATTCTACAATTTTTATCACCAGGGAAATTTTAATTCCATTTTATTAGTGAATAATAACTGTATAATGTTTTCAGGCAGTTACCAGTAGATTTACATATCAGCAAAATGTTGGCTGCCCTGTGCTGTATATTGTTAGAACCTGTCTCACAGACTGGAAAGCTGAGCTGCAGAACAATGAACTGACCCCCCTAAGGCCAAGGGCAGGGGCAGAAGCTGACAGAGACCTGAATCTCCTGAGTCCTGGGGACTTTGTTCTCTGGCAATACCAGTCCCTGTAGACTTTCACAGCAAGAGATTTTTATTTTTTTTTTTTTTAAAAAGGGCAACTATTCTGTTTCAGAAGCACCTGACCAAACTATTCAGAGCTGCAGTTTACAGTATAGTGAGAGAGGCAAAGAACCTGCACTCTGTGTGCATCCAAAGTCATCCTGGTAGGCTTTTAAACAAAGCTCTTCACACCTGTGTCCATCTGCTCATTATACTGAAATGGTGCATTTACAATACTGGTAGGAGTCCTCAGGACAGAAGTCTTCCCTGTTTTTTCTTTTCACAATTCCTTTAACAAACTCATTTATGATACCACAAGACAAAACTGTGCCTTTCATTTCTCCCATCTCCAGTTCTTGCAGCACTTCTAGCATAAATATCATCAGATATAATTACAATCAAGTGCAAAAATCATCACATATAAGTCTACACAATGAAATACAAAAGAAATATCTGCTCAGCAGAAGTGTCCACCAAAAGGAGCAAACTGCCTGACCTTGGGACTGAAAGCCAAAAATTCCAGCCCCTTCTGCCAGTCCCACCACTGCCTTTTGCAAAATAGCTGAGGACATTTGCTTCCACTTCCCTCTCTGGTACTTGCCCTGTAAAAACTATCACGCACTTAAATTTTGTTCAATTACATGAGTGGAGCTAAAATTGAAGTTCCAGTTGGTTGGAACTTTGTGGTTTTGACTTAATGAGATGTATCAGCACCAACACAGCTTTCCCTTTCTTGGGAAATTGCTCCCTCATAGATATCTGAGGTAACTGGGTTTTAATTTAAGGCATACATATCAATCTGCAAGCCTGTCTCCATAAAATCTTACTTAAAAAGACAAGTTTCTGAGGAATAATGAACTGAAGTTTGTCCTCTTTAAAAGTTTCCCTAGTAAAATAAGCTCACCTTTAAAAAAATAATTAAAAAATCCCAGGGTCCTCTTCACAAATAATATTGGAAATTTAGGGGTGAAGAATTAAATCTTACTTAAATAAAAATCAGAACCAAGGTTAACACATAGTAAAATAACTTACAATAAACTTCTCCAGAATTTGCACTATACCATTTTACTAAAACCTGGATTTTTAATAAAATAAATACTTGGGTTTCAAGCCACTGGTTCTGAAAATCTACAGAAATACTGATGAAACCATCTCTAGCCGAGAGACTGTGCATAAAGTTTCAATTTGAAAATATATATAGATTTTTAACAAGACATTTACTGTCAATAACTTCAACAAGGTCTATCTAAGAGGTGGAGGATCAAGAGTCTTGGTGAATGTTAATAGGCATAAACATAATCAGTATACACAAACTCAATATAAGTGAACAGTGTGCTGCAGCAACAAAGAAAGCCAACAAGATGCTGGGTTGCATCAACAAGAGCACCACCAGCAGAGATAAAGAAGTCATTATTCCACTCTGTTCAGCACTTGTTGTGCCACACCTGGAATACTGTGTTCAGCTTTGGTCCCCACTACACAAAAAAGATATGAACAGGCTAGAGAGGGTCCAAAGAAGGGCCATGAAGATGACCAAAGGCCAGAGAAACCTGCCATACAAGGAAAAGCTGAGACATTTCCCCATCATTGGACACTTTTAAGATTCAGCTGGACAGGGTGCTGGGCAATCTCGTCTAGACTGTGCTTTTGCCAAGAAAGGTTGGACCAGATGATTCTTGAGGTCCCTTCCAACCTGGTATTCTATGATAAGCTGTGGAGATATACTCTGTCTTTGTGACTGAAGTCTGCCTTAATGATAACAACCCCGGTAAAACAGATCCCAGGTCAGGATTATCACAGAAGTATAGAAACATTGAAACATTCAGGAAATCTACCCCTGCATCAGGTAGCCAGACAGTAATTTTAGATTTTTCCAGTCATACTATGTAATAACGCATGTCAGGTTTAGTAAGTGCTTTATACAAGCTTTGAGTTGAATTTATCAAAAAGATTCCCATGGCACATTTCCTTCCATCATATCCCCTATCTCATTCTTCACCTCTTTTCCTTCCTTGCATCCTTCCTCTTAGGAAAGCTGAAGAAGATGCCACATGAGGTTTCTGATGGAAAATTGATGAAACGCACCACCTCATCCCTAGGGAGAAAGCGGCAGAAATACCTTATGATGCTTTTTGAGTTCAAGGCATACTTTGTGCTGCCTTTGCTGAAGATGTCACAAGCACATCTATAACTTAAAGAACGACCTTCAGTGCCAGGGCAGTATCGGCATCAACCGATTCATGCAGAGAAAATAAAAAACACAGAACCACTAGCTCTGTCCTTCTGCCCAAGAGCTGGTATCTTGAACAAATAGGATAGGCAGGCACTGAAACAAATTTAGCAAATGGACTTGAGTTGGTAGCTTTTTTTTTTTTTACCTACTCATTGCCTGAAATATAGTGTTATCACAGCTCTGGTGCTGTGTACATGAACAGCCCTAAAGAGATGTTTCCTTGCGCATCCTGAAAAGAGTACTGAAGTTGGTTCCACGTCCTATTTCTGTTGGGTCATATTACAAGCTTTACCTTTTTTTAAAAAAAAAAAACAAAAAAACCAACAAAACCATCCACTGTGCCTTTCCACTTTAGTTTTTATTCTGATACAGCCCTTTGCTGTCTTGACATTCAGGTGCTCTTCAAAAATCTATCACTGATTTCCTTGTAATCCTTACACAAAATGGACAATATGCTAAGGAAAACTGCCTTGCAAAGTTGCCAAAAGAGCAATTCCAATCTAATGAGGAGTTCGTACTGCTTCAGTGAAAGCAGCACAAACACTGTTAATATTCACTGCAGCTGCTTTGTCAATAACTCCCAGTGAATCCTCCAATTTATAAGAAAAATCAGGAAACTATTGGATTCTATGACACTGATAGATCTATCAGTATTCATTGCCCCTATCCTCTGCAACACAAGGCACAAATGCCAATAACTCTAACAGTCCCTTAAATGCTGAAGGATCATTATTAAAGTGTGCTTGGCATCCCTGGTCATTAATTATAATCTTGTGCACATATGCAGTGTGATTGCAGGAAATAATCAGCTTTGTCTGCCAAATTGGCAACATTTAGAAACTAATTTGTTATGACATACCATCAAAGATATTTAAACAACAAACCCACAGATCTGCTGCACTGCACACACTGTTGAAATATCAGATCACATCATTAAAAAATAGTTAACATATCCGAGGGGAGGTAATATTTATCCTTGAACCTTGGTTCAAGTGGAATTTCCAGAAAGAACAGTTATATCCTTTCTCCCTTGCAGTTCATAGAAGAGGAAACTCTCTCCAGAGTGATGGACGGACAGGGGGGAGGGAATGACTTCGATTACACTACAGACTTGCTGTCAGTCAGGAGCTATTAAACGGCCATTGAATAAATGTTTGCCAAGAGCAAAGCTTACCCAGGATTACTGCACTGTTCAGGATGCCTGCAGATTCATTTAGACCCTTTAAACTCATCTTTATCTGTCTCATTTCTTGTAGAGCCCCTGTTGCCACTCTCATCCACCCAACCCCCTGCTTTGCCAGTAGAAGGATGTGAACATCTACAGCCCCCTCCAGTCTCGCAGCTGGGATTGAAGTAAAGGTGTGTTGCGAGGAGGGGAATATCTCTGCCCTCCATCTCTGCTAGAAACAGCAGAAGAGCTTCCCATCACCTCCCAGCCCAGAGGAAGCTGGGCTCCCCAGCAAACTCGGGGCTGCTAAAATATGAACCCCTCCCACACCTTCTTTCAATGTTAACCTGTTTTAATTCCTGCTCACTAGGAACCTCTTTTCCCTTGTTATCTGGTTTCTTCATTGGCCAGGACAGCTGCAGTTCTTGCAAAGCAGTCAAAAGAAATAGAGAGACTCCTATAAAAACTCTTGGTGCCATGCTCTCAGAAGACGCAGAATGCAAATCCTACAGAATTAGGACTTTTCCCTCTGGGCAATGTTCAGTGCACTCTGAGGAGAAGCAGAGAGCTACACTGCAGATTTTCTGCCTCTAATATTTAAGCTTTGGACCAGCAGAAAAAACAACACTGATGCTACAGGGCTTATGCTAGTCCTAGGAAAGGGCTGGGCTGTGCAGCAGGTTTGCATCAGAGGGGTGAGAGGCGTTGGGCATCTGATGTCTGTTAGGGGTGAACTCTGAATCTGTGGATTATTTTGTCATGAAACACATTCCTTATCATTGCAAATGCACGTTAAAACTTCCAAGTCTCCAGAACAGGAACTTGCAATGGAGTGTGTGAGACTATGGAAAGTTCAAGGGCTTGCCAGACTCACCTGTATAACAGAGGGTGCAAAACACCTCATCATCTTATACGCAGATATAATATTATAATATGACTTTTTTTCCTCAGATCTACGGTCAGAAATTAAAATATGCACCAAAATAAAAACACAAAATAATTATTGAGCTATTCTTTCATCCAGGAAACAAACCCCTTCCCCTCCCCCCCATAAATGAACAGAATGATTTTAAAATATCAAAGCCATTAACTTGTGTAATGCTTTTTAAAGAAAATAATTGCTTCTACATTGCACTACGGCTACAGTCCTTATTAAGAGAGCTAAATATGATGCTTTTCCCAAGGGTAAGAAGCTGAACTTGCATATTTTTCTGCAGTCTTTTCTGACACTTTTTCCTTTACATGCTGTTTCCCTCAGTGCATTTTATTGCTTATGTCCCCTCTCGTAGCAGGAGTCCATCAGCCCACTTGAAGCTGAGGACAGAAAACAGAAGGAGAACTGACAAGTGCAAAACACTTAACTGATGTGATTGCTTCTCTATTCTTACAGTAATGACTGTTTACTCCAGGAGACTGTACTTCAGTAGAATATTTTGTCTAGTTTATGTGACAATTTCCTATTCTTTTCCCAGAATCCAGCATTCCGTATTATTGAAACAGCAGTTAAGAAATCACAGTTTTGTGCAAATCCATTTCACTGGATTCTCAATTGCTGTCATCAGCCACTGAACCAACAATAACATCTTTTCTTTTCTTTCTTGTGGTATTTTGTAGCTTGTAACTAATTTAATAACAAAGTCTTTCAAAATGCTTAAAAAGAATGGATAATTTTTTCCTAAAGCAATTAATGCTACATACATTTCTTTACCACACAGTTTTGAAATCTACAGGTCCCAAGGATACTTCTTGAAATAGGAGGTAATAAAATGATCTCAAATCCATTGTCATGGAAAGACAAGCTGTATCAAAAGGTACATCAGACTATTAATATCTATTATATCAATATTCTTTAAATGTTTCCATATTCTCATAGAAAAATAATAGATATGAACTTCTAATTAGCACCTTAAAATACAGCAAATATTTCCTACATAACTGAATAGATTTCACTATAGTATTAGCCTTTAACCTTTCAAATCAGTAACTTGTATAGCCTTACTTTTTTATTTCTTTCTTTTTTTTTTCTCTTTCTTTTTTTTTCTTTTTTACATTTCATTTCTGACTGTATAGGAATAGATGTGAGCAAACTATAGCCCGAACCATCTCAAAACAAGGACATTGATAAAGCCTATTCTTTGAGTTGTTGCAACATCTCTAGAGATAAAATTTTGAGCTTCCCATTGGGATAAGCATTTAATGAAAGCTTTTCATATAAATAGTGTAAGATCACAAAAGTACTGTACTGTATGTAGGGTTTAATACAGTGTTCTGAAAAAAATCAGATGAATAATGCCTTTTAATCAGAACACATATTACCTTGAAAAGTTCTATTACCATGTACTCCATTAAGGCCAACATCTAAATTACATATAATAATATTGCTATAATTATTTTCTTCTTTTTCTTATTTTGATAAAAGTTATTCAGTATTTACATAAAGGCCTAAAACACTGGCCTTGGAAACAGTGTCCTTTGAAACAAACCATTTTAAATTAAATATCCAATGAATAATGCCTTTACACTGGGAACCAAACCTAAAATGGCACAAATTAACAGAAGGCCAATACAGCGCGAAGTTGAGGTGCTGTCTCTGTAGCCACACAGATAACACACTGTAAGAACAGTGACCATTGTTTCCTATGTATTGCAGTAGATTCAACTCCGAAAATGAAATGCCTCAAGAGAAAATACAGGAGTGATTTAATCATGACTAACTCCAGCTCTACTGGGTTGATTTTGACACTTCCTCACGATGCAGAGGGAAGCTTTAAAGGCAGGGATTGCAGTGACCCTAATAGCAGAGAAACAGCAAGAGTTCACCTTCTCAGTGCCAAGCCAAGCCAATGCCCCAGTGGAACAGAGTCATTATCAGCACCTGTAATTCCAACTACCAAGCACGAGATGAGGAGTGTGCTCTAAGGAGGCAGAAAGACTGTATGTACAAGGACGAGCAACTTGAGTTCCCGTTTCTCTCCTTGCTGAGACATTATTTCCAATACTTTAATCACTCTTGTTGTTATTCTCTGAACACTCTCCAGTTGTCAGTATCCTCTTGAATTATGGAAAGGAGAACTGCAATACAAGGAGTATGCCAGCAGCTCTCACCTTAGCGCCAAAACCAGAGGTAGCAGACCCTCTCTCATTCTCTTGAAATTTCACTTTATATTCATTCAAGAATCTTATTAGCCCTTTTGGTCACGGTGTCTCTTCAGAGCTCACATCTGCCTGATCATCCACAACAAACCCAGAGATGCATGTTATATCCTGCCATTCCACACTGAGAAACTCTCGATTAATATTCTCTTGAATTATGGTTGGAATGGAAGTATTTGATTACCACTGCTCGCTCTAACCACACAGCCTCTCTCCTGCCTAAATACGGAATAAAAATACTTACTGGGAACAGCAGCTTCTTTATTCTGTACTGAGAATTTTTCCACTTAAATGCTGTGATGGATCAATGCCCCTGTTAAATTTTAGCTTTTTCTAATAATCTCATCCCTGATTGTTCTAAGTTCCTCATTATGTTCTCATTTCCCTTATCCATTTTTGATAATTTTTACAGTTTACACTAGCTAACTGATTTCCCTTTTCCATTTATTTGCATCTGTTTTCTCTCATCTAAGCCAGATTATTTTATAAGCAGGAAAGTCTTTCTTCACTTGGCCTTTGTGGCTTCTCAGAGATCCCACTGAAAGTTTTCACCTTTTCACAATTGCCTTTTTGGTTTTAATTCTTCTGCCTGGATGATTGGCACAGACCCATTTTCAGCTTCATTGACAGCAGCCCTTTTAAAACACCAAGGTATTATTACTGCTGAAACTTTACTCTGTTTACATGTGGCATCTGTAAGGAAGTTATGATAACCTACGCCAAATCAGTCACTAATTTGTACTTCTGTGATAGTTTTGTCTTTCATTATGAGGTCTGGCACAGAATTTTCCATGTTGGATTCAGTTCTTTATGGCATTGCATCCTTCACTTCATTCCTGCAGACTGAATTCCTCGTGATTTTTCTGTCTTCTTGTTCATAAATACTAGATGTGAAAGGAGCCGGTGACCCACTGATAGATTATAAACCCATATGGATCCGATCATCTTGGCCAACTATGATTGCACTCATCCCTGATAGCACTTACTTCCATTCAATTAAGAAACCTGTTTCTTGTCATGGCACCCAATTTCTGATCTGGTTCATGCCACTAAAAATGAGAAATAATTATAGTCAAGTCAGAAAGGCTACTTTTGTGAAAGGTCTTTAGTTTAGCCCTTTAACACATAACAGATCTTCCAATAAACAGTTTCCTTTACCTACAGGCATTAGGTGCCACTGAGTATTCTCTGATGGGAAGGTACTGCACCACTCCAAATTTTACTGCTTCTTGTGAATTTGAACCGGGGGCAAGTACGATGTGGTCAGCACACCAAAGTGTCATTTGGCACAATAAACTTCTTGGACTGACGTTATGAACAGTTATCCCTTACATATCCCAACTTGCCCTGCTTAAATAAGGAAGAAAATTAGAACTCAGCATCACATTCTTTTAATACTGATGCTGTTAGTGACTTATCCTTGGAAAGATAATACTTATCTAGCAAGTTCATAAGGCTGTTGGGAGAATTATTTACTCACCATGCTAAAATTAATTAGCTGAAGTGCTGCATAATTGATCAGTAATGCTGTCCTCATTGTCATTATCATGAAGTATACTTCATTCATTTGCCATAGAAAATGAATACGTTGAAAAAAACAAGGTGGGCATTATTTACAACTTGTGCAACTTTCCAAATTCAGAAGTAGAAATCATTCTTCTCCACAAGCAAAACATTTTTCCAATGAGACATGCAAAATGGAAATATGTTTGTCTCTTCCAAAAGCTGAAGGGTAGTCTGAGGATGAAAATACAGCATACTCTCCCTATAACTACCAGTACTTTTGTATGGGCTCCAGTAACTAGTTAGTTGAAGTCACACAAAATTAGCTGCTCCATTTCTGTAACATATATAAAATGCTTGTATATTAAAAATCTAGAATTGTAAAAGTCTTTGTCTTGCTCCAGGAATCCTAATGCCTATTTCTTAGATCCTTGGGGAAATTAGGAAGCTACTAGACAAGTTAATGCTTTGAAGCTGTAATTTAAAAGGTTTTTTTAAAGAAATTCTTTTTTTTTCCCTTTCCCAAAGAGCTTGGCATATTTTAAACAGAAAACTGTAATACTAATTATGGATATATTGACCCCTTTGTACTCTTAGGCTGGCCACTCAAGTGAAGTAGATTTTAACCAGCTCCCTGTAGGATTCTGTCAGCTTCCCATGTTTCTGTGCTGTGGCACTTCTTGCATTCATCCTGCAAGCTGCCTAATGCTGTCTTAAGATTTGACTCAATAAAGAAACACTTTCCCAGATAATTTCTTTATATGCTCTGAAGAACTTAATGGGTATATGACACCTAGCTGACTGCAGGCCTGTCTGTAAAAACACTGCACTTCTCTTTGAGGCTATATGAGCAGACCTTCTACCTATAGCTTACCACGGTGACGGTGGGAATTCTAGTGCAGGGAAGGTTTCAGGATTTTAACTGAATTGTTTAATTTTTCACTTGATAAAAGTGAATGGGCCCTATCTGCAATATAATTTGAACTACTGGTCTCACGGGTGTAGCTCGCTGATGCTGCTGAGACTTTGAATGAGCCAGAGGTCACTATCCAAAGCTCTTTGTTATCAATGAAGAGCCTGAAATCAACTGTCAGGCTTTGGATCAGGCCCCAGAGTTGTGATTTTGATAAAACTGAAGCACCACAAGTATACCAGAATCTCACACAACATAGTGTAATACTGCCCCACATCAAACTGTGGTTTTGCAATAAAAAAAAGTCCTTTCTCTGCAAAACAACTATATCTGAAACACAACTGAGCTGCACACAGTGTAGCTTCATAGATACGGAAAATATCCGGGGCTTTGGCATTATTACAGTGAATAATCAGAGGAATCATTGGAGAAACACCTTAATTTTGAATTTCTTACACAACTTTTCTTTCTTCTTTTCCTTTTAGCTAGGAAATATTACGTCTCAGCCAATAGCTGGAAATATACAGAATGAGTTGAAACACAAAACCAAAGAACTAGTTTCTGTACTCTGGAATTAAGCCCACTTGCTGCAATTTACACCTCACCTTTAAAGACCTGTCATGTTTTTCCTGGATAAACCAAACCAAAAAGGAAAGATGTGTGTAAATGTGAGCATAGATCATGGATTTGACACTTGTGTCAGTCTAACTGCTGCAATTGAGATCTTCTTCCACTGAAATCCTACACTAGGACTGTCAATGTCAGATAAAGAGCTCACATTACTTTCAAGTATAAGAACATAGTTCACAATAAAAAACACTTCGGACTGAAAAACTGCACTTACGTCCAGGTTCAACCACACTGAAATTAGTTTCTTAATGCTCTATCTCTGATCTGAATGTCAGTTCTCTACACCAGTTATCCCCATTCAAGTCAATAGATTTACCACAATAAAAGACACGCGTCATCCCAGAGACTCCACTATGTTTATGTATATAAAGATAGAGAAAGAGAGAAAGACTGAATGAATGTACTTTTCTTATCTCCTTCATATCCACTTACTAACATGCAGAGGTATATATTATCTTTCAAATTCATTTACTGTCTTGGCAAACAAGGCAGTTGTGTCAATGCACAGAGATGTGGAGTTTGCTGCATGCCCTACACACCAAATGCAAAAGATGACGACAAAATGTTTGCAGTCTTACAGGACATTTGGAATATTGCTTAAAATAAATATGCCTCCTAACTCAAAAGAAGCAATTTACATACAAATATATCTCCCCAAGTATCTCCCTGCTTTCTAAAAGCAGAGGATACAATTATTTCAGTGGATGCATTGCTGCATGCCTTATTCATAACACAATTTACAAAAGTGAAGTTGGAATTTAAAAGCAATCTAGATACACTTGACTATCTACAATGATAATGAAGTATTATTTTTCTTGTTAACATTGCTGCTAAAAATGAGATGTTTGGTGATGCAGACCTTCTATACGAAAAGCCTATAGTTCAGTCATATAAAACTAGCTCAATTTAAGTAGCACTGACATAACTATTTAGCTGCTTCAATGGTTTTAGTCCTCAAAACGCAGAGACATGTAACACCTTGAAATGAATCTTGATATTTCTTTTTGTTCCTTGGCAGCATTGCTATCTTTTCATGTTCAATGCCAGACATAAAAATTCCTGTACCTCTGTCGCTGATGAGAACAGTAACAAATGATGACAAGCTGATATGAAAGAAATTGTTTCTAGCACTTCAGGACAGTTCATTCGGCTTAACATCACAACATGCATCTAGAAAATTAATGATTTACAGTAAGAAAGCAGGTTTTTGACTCCTTAGTGAATGGAAGAGAGCTATTCTTATGTTATAAATAAGAAGTTTTAATCATTTTATCATCAAATGATGAAATGTCCCTACAAAGAAAAAAATGAAGTGAAAGGAAATTTTTAGATGGGATCTCCCACAGTATCTCTTACTAACTGTTCGGAAAACACTTCCTGAAGATTTCCAAATGTCCTGCCCCAGGAAGATATAGCTCAGCATTAAGGTTAAAGAGATTGATTCCTTCATAACAGTTTAGTAACAAATAATAGAATTTAAAAGAGTTATTAAAGTAATCACAGCTTGCCCAGAACACGAAAAGTCTTTGGAAGGTGCTTGGAAGACAGACATGTAACTTTTTCCAGCACTTCATATGTAAAATTATAGATTTATATACATACTAGACATGTGCTTATTTACATACACATACATACACACACACCCCAAACATATATATATATACACACATCTATACATATATACATATACATACACATATGTTTATGACACTTGCTATTAACAATTGTTTAGGATCTCATTCCTCAGTGAAAGCTTCATTCAGGTGTCACACAAATATGAAACACTTCAAAGAGTGCTGGTAACTGAAATGTAGGGCAAGACACAGTATGTGATTACATTTAGACAAACAGGGAAGTGCTAAAAAAAATCCACTGTGATAGTACTGGTCAGCTTGACGGGCAGAGATCTCTGCACACCAGTTACCAAGCCACTGTTAAGTTTACACGTAATGTCCTGTCACAGCAGAGTTTTAAGAGAGAAATTAAAGGAGAATAATAAAATAGTCCTGCAAATGTCTAAGAACTCTTCTCCAGCATGATATAAAATAACCACGAAGTGCCTTCTACACACCAGCCCTTAAAAAAACAGAAACTATTTTAATCTACTTACAATTCTCATGTAAGCACAGAACACCACTGAACCTCAGAGAATCATTTTTAATAGAAGTATTAAGATACAGGACACTTACAAAAATTAAATGCTGAGTACCACAAAGACAGCAAAATGGCAATGTATTACAGAACTGACAATTCCAGGTCCTTACTGCTCATACTGTTATTTGTAAATAAGTTATCATATTTTCACTGACTTATGCCTTGATGATGCTTAACAACTGATGCCTGAAAGCTGTCATTGGTAATATTTGAGGGAGATCCTTACACAAGAGTAAAAGGAAACACTATTTCTGTTTGGAGTGGTCTTGAGATACAGCCACAAAGATGTCACAGCAAAACATCACTCCTCCCTTCCCAGAACAGGATATTCCTCTGGGAAAGGATTTAGTAAGAAATAAAGAGAGGACTTTGTGAAGTGACTTAATGTGATGTTTGTTTAGAAAGAAAAACTTCAAAGCAAAAGGGGCTGGTGAGTCTCTTGGTTCAGCTTATGTGGAGTAAAAGGAGGTGCCAAGTTCAGACTATGACCAAGAAAAAAGCACCTTGCAGCAGAAGCCAAATACACATATCCACAGAATCATAGAATATCAGGTTGGAATGGACCTTCAAGGATCATCTGGTCCAACATTTCTTGGCAAATAAAAAAAAAAAAAAAAAGAAAAAAAAAAGAAAAAATTAAGAAGGCAGAGAAAGGCTAGGGCAAGCTCTTACTGCTGACTGGATCAGGGAAGGAGGGCCACACATTGGTTACACTTTATTATTAAACACACAACACTAGGAGCTCAAAAGCAGCCTCACTGCAGCATGCTAGAGGGTGAGCAGCTGAGCTGGGACATATCAGGCATCAAGAGAGCAACAAGGCAGCAGGACACTAATTCATGGCATGAACTGCTGTCCTGCCACTCCTCTCTGCCCAGTAATCAAGACAGTCCTTGGAAACACTTTTAACTTCATCTACTCTTAACTCACACTGAGCTTCAAAACTTTCCTTTGGCCAAGGCTGGTTCTCAGGGCAGATGAATCTAGAACTCCTAAGTGGCATCCTCAATGCACAAACCACCTCTCCACCAGTATGCATAGGTGGCTTCCTGAGGTATTCAATGACAAAGTTATCTTATATTTCTTTCTAGCCTTATCTTTGGAAACAGCTGGATTATTTCAGCCAAAGCTTTCCAAAAGTTCAATTTTAAGGAAGACAGCTGGTGCAGACAACTTCTGCTCAAGCAGCTCAGGTTTGGCAGTGCTGTGAGCAACTGAAAACAGGTCACTTCTACACTCACTTCTTTGGCACTGCTCCTGTTCCCAGCTCAAGCAGGCGTGATCCACACATGCCTAGTGCTCATTCATCCTTTCCTGCTCATTTAATAAAAACCAAGAGTCATGAACAACCTAAAAAGCAGTGGGCAGATGTGAACATCAGTTTAAAATGCAGCTCATAAGAAATGAAAACATCCATAAATCAAATACCTTAAATGAAGCACAGAAACTTTTTAGTTCTATTTAAATATGAGAAGATTTCTCTACACTGACCAGTTAACCTATGCCTGGACTTCTGTATTGTAAATCTTCTATCTAATCCCATTCATTTCTATTTGTTTCTTTTGGTAATACTGGCCTTTTTAATCTCTCTTCATTTGGAAGTACCAGCACTCCCAATACCTTTAACCATCCTCATTGCACTTTCATTGAAATCAATGGGGCTTTGCAAATTACCATTGTGCAGCTGACTCCATTATGCCCATTACAGATTTAAAAACATGATGACAAGAAGCTAATCTGTACGCACAACTCCCTCTCTTCTGCTGTAAATAACTCAGCCATATAATTTTTTAAATACTGAAGTGCCTAAATTATAGACTAACAATATGCAAAATTTCATTTTCAAATAAGTCTACAGGCTTTTTTGTAGCTAAGATAATACAACACTTTTCCCAGACTCAGCTAAACTGTGATAGCTTTTGTTTGTTTTGCCTTGTTTTTTGTTTAAAAATGGATAACGGCACGTCAGGCCAATTTAATTTAAATAGGGTGTTCAGAGACTAAGAAGTGAAGTGGCAGAGTTTCAGTTCTACATAGTGTTAGTAGAAGAATTAACAATCCAGCATCCCTGCACAGCCCTTCAGAACAGGGTCTGACAAACTCCTAATCACATTAAAAACTCAGTTTCCCCTCATTAGTACCACGCCTGTGCCAGCAAGGAGAGAAACAGCAAAGTTGTCTTCTCCTTGGATGTCACCCAGCAGAGGCTGGTTTCACCATGGGACACCTCCGAGGTGCCAGACCAAACTCCAGACTTTCTGGCTAGCACCTTCCTCTGGGCAGTACTGCCCCGATGATGAAGGAAGAGCACAGCACTGTGTGGCTCTCCGACCTCACCTCATGAAGTCTCAGGAGCTGCAAATGCCTTGGAGCTGGTGCTATACTTCCAGCTGTACTTTCCAAGCCCTTCATTGCTGAACCACAGCAAGCAGATGCCAACACAACAAAGGGTGAATGAAACCCCACAGCTGCTGTGCCCTGTGCCAGTGATTTCAGGGACTTTCTGGTGCCAACAGTCTATGGCAGAGTTTTCATTTGTGCCCTGGAGCTGGTGAAAAGAAGTGAAGAGGAGGACAAAATGCAAATGAAACATGGGGACAGGGAAATTGTGGGAGCACAGACAAGATGCTCTTCCCTTTTCTGTGGTTATTCAGCAGAGCTGGAGTCTGAAGCTGGGACAGTCAAATCCATCTGATCCAGAAAAACAGGAGGAATCCCAGAGCTGGCTCCTGCTGGCACAGTGGGCCTTGCATTGCCGCCTCTAAAGCCACACAAAGCAGCAGTGTGCTGGCAGGGGACAGCAGCACCACTGACCCCTGAGCTGGCTCTTGTTCCCAGGGGCTGTGGGCACCAAGGACACATCCCATGGGTACCAGGTCCAGTGAGGAGCCTCGTGACATGCCCTGTGAGACCACTTTCACCTGGCCAGCAAAACCCTCCCATGAGCAGCAAAACAAGATGCTGCGGAAGGAATAAAGTGGTTTTCCCCAAATAACTTTTCTCCTTCTGTGGGTGGGGATGATTTAGCCTATTGTACAATCTGCACTACTCTGTAATTTATATTCACTGGGGTGCCAGAACTGCACAGTCTCCTCTAAATATAAGCAATTAACTCCCATTAGCATTAGCGGGAATCACTCAGGAGACTATCCCCCATTATTGATTATCTCGTTTTTGTACCAACTCAAAAAAATGCACAAAGAAAAGAAAATCACATAGTTAGTGGCTTTGGCTAAGTTAAGGAAGGCAAATTAGATTCATTATCATTCTTGAGCTAAACAGTGGGGCTTATTAGAATGTAGTTCATTTACATACTTTGATCTGATGGGTGTAGATACCTAATTATACAGCAGCCAGCAACTTATTTTTGATGTTTTTCATTAATTAATATTCAGTATCATAATTAAATGCACAGGCTGATCTTCTGCAAATTCTTTTTTTTTTTTGTTGCTTCTAAAACAAAAATAACTTTCAAATCATACCTGTGAAGTCCATGATCAGCAACAGATTCCTCAACAATGCAGCAGAAATGTACACCATCACTTACAACAAACGTGGCCCACAGCTTTGCCTGAGGCTCTGTTACTCCTCAACCCATCCTTATCAGCTAGCAATGTCCCTGATGTTTAACTTGATATCCAAAATATGGTCCTTTAAGAGTATCTATACCTTTAAGTAACATAACGGTTTATATATATTAATCTTCTCTTTAATGTAAATATCTTATTTTGATATAGTTCTTTTCAACAGAATCAGTCGTTGATGTGACTGACTTTGGCAGATCTTGATGGCTCATACCAAACAAAAATGAACCAGGGTATCTTTATGTAAAATTTTGAAATCTATTTTGAAGAGAGAAAAAAGAGGACTAGTTGCACCCTGTTCTCCACATTTTTATGACCACCCTACATAAGTATAAACACGGTAAGAAAAGGACATGGTAAGAAAAGGACATTAAGAAAATGTCCCATAGACACATACGTAGTTTATATAAATAACAAAGGCGGCCGCATTGTGTTCTTTGTGTGGCCTCAGAAACAGAAGGACTAATTTCTGCTCCTCCCTGCACAGCTCTGTTCCCACAAGAAGGTAAGCATCATCTTCCTAGTCCGAGAGAGCACTTGCATGCAGGCACTGAAGCATACGGCAGTGTGACACACTGTTTTAAAGAGAAGCACAGGATATACATTTTGATGAAAGGCAGAGTGCTCAGCAGATGACAAAGTTATATCCTCTCAGCAGTCAGTAAGATGTGACAGATTCATGCCAGTGAACGTGAGAACAGAATTCAGCCGTATGAAAATATATGGACTTACCAAAGTCTAAAATTAGGTACTATACACATAAACAGAAGCTCAGAATTTCCAGATTAGATACTGATATTATTTACCACGGTTGTGATGGCAAAGCTAGATACAGACGTACGTGCAGATTTTGAGAGCATCAACATGACACAACGTGGCTACAGATTTTAGAAGACATTCAAGTTGTGCACCGATCTGCATCTATCAGAGGTCTCTTGGTCTGAGTAGCTCAGAAGCCTCCTCTGCAAAGCAGGCATTTCTGCAGGAAAAGGCATATCCACCCTGTTAAAATTCCAGGAATTGCCTGCTGATTAGGTCATTAAATAAACCAGTCATGAGGGGTGGCATTATGTACAGATCACTATAAAGGAAATAATAGTAGAATAAATATAGCAAGCAAGGCTCACTAAGCCTTCAGATACAATGAACTTTTTTCCTGAGCAGACAGTGCCAAGCAAGCTGAAAAATTAATTTACTATTTGTTACCGTTTTTGTTATGATTGGTATCTTTACAAGTCTGAGTCATTAGCATGTGAGTTTACAATTATCCTCTGAGCCTTGTAATGCCCTGTCATTTACCTCCAGGGATTTATGTCAGAATCCAACTCAGTTCGTAAGTGATCTTCCAGTAGGACAGAATGACAGCACCATTATAGCTCCCTCCAGCAGATGATGGTAATGATATTATTATTCCCCTGATCAGCTTGGTGATGATTGTTTGAACTTTATCAGAATTAATAGAGAAAATGATAAAGGTATTAATATTTGAAAGCTCTCTCTATTGTTTAGTATCATATTATTGCTACATTTTATGGCAAGTACTTTGACATTTCAGTGAATTTCCATTTACAGTATTAGCACTATAATCTACTCATTTTATAATTGCTTCTGGATACTTGTAAGGTTTAATTTCTGATATTTCCTCTCAGTAAAGGGACCTGCATATGGAATTGATATACTATTATCCTCACAAATTTGCAAACAGACAAAAATATTCTATATGGCTACTGGACAAAATAAGATCTTACTGGTTTCTTGGGTTTCACAGTCACCAAGATTGCCTCTAGTTCTACAGCAGAAGTATCCTCTCTGTCATAGCTATTTAAAATATCCATGCTATCCACACAAAAGGACAGAAGCTGCTGAGCAACCCAGACTAACAATTTCAGAAAGAACCTCAAGATGTAGAAGAACATGTCAATCAATCTCCTTACCCTAGAAAAGAGTCATGAAGACAGAAGACTACATGCGCTTTCAATCTAGGAAAAAATAGTGTGCATAATGACTGGATTGGGATGGGGCCATCCCACATGGACATAAACCTGAAACTAATTGACAGAGAGAAACAAGCCAGCTGATAAAAGAGGTGTGAAATAAGTTTTCTGAATTTGGTCTTTGCAAGGGACTGGGGGAGGAAGAAATGCAGAAAGGAGTGATACAGATGGACTTACTAAAGCTGTAGCTCATGGGTTTGTGTAGAAGACAGGAAAGGTACACAGCATATAAACCAGAATTTGTACTTCATTTCTGGCTTGAAGTTATTTTTTTAAAGCATTCTAGCAAAGACTTGCCCTGTGCCATGCTAACTTCTTCAGACTGGTCGAGATGTCCCTGCAGAAGTACAGATTTCATTTCGGTATCTGTGCAAAACTTTGAGTTGCCTGAATTCTTGCAACAACTTGCACTAAGTTAACAAAGCTACAACTTTGTAGAGTTACAATACCACATGTTCTGACTGCTCAAACCCCATTTTTCTAAAGGGAAGTGCATAAGAGAAAACTCTGACATTAAGGAAAATGCAAACAGTAGTCTGCCACCTCCTTAGTTTTGTGAGGCATCAAAAAGGCAACAAAGTTGGCAACAGTAGAGGCAACAACTATTTCTCATTTTGAGGCTCAGCTTAAGCAAGTTTATTTGCTTTATTCTCTCCAGTTCCAGAGCAGGAATATATTAACGGCTTGTAAATCAGTCAGACACATTATGTGATAGATCCTATATGAGATGTTTATAGTACTGTGTGATACTCAGTGAGATGCAGTATTAAAAGCTACCTCTGATATTTCATAGAATCATATTCTCAGCAGCTCTCGCAAAAGCTACTCCCCAGCCTTCATATCCAAAAATGAGATGCTAGGAGGTATGGGAGAACTGATGAGGAAGGTGTTTAAATGATAGCTGGTTCAGTAGATGATTCATGGCATAGTATTATGGTAGTTCTTGGGAGCTCTGATCACCATGACACACTATTGAGTTGCTCTTAAACAGAAAAGACAAATGGTGTTTATAAGAAGGCCAAGCTTATTAACTAGTGCCTGGATTTAGACACCTATTTCAATGAAGTGCTTAATCCTAATGTTAAAAAAAAAAAAAAATCAGTTTTAAGTTTTGCTATTAAAATTCTGACTGTGTAAGACATGAGATGAAGAGATCTGGTCTAAGGATCTACTATCTGAACAAAGAGAATAAATACACTTGCATTATGAAGAAGACACAGTTACCAGGTATGTTATTGAAAGTAAAAAAAGCAATAGCTTTAAGATGAGATACTATTTCTTTTCCATGCTTGTACTTACTCATCTACCAGCACATAGAAATGCCAATATCCAAGATCACAGCATTTCCTGTTTTCAGCCAATTCTCAGCACAGACCTTGCTTGAACGTTCATTCATTCAAGTTTCACTCCAGCCTTCAACTTGACCACAGATTTGCATCTCTCTTTGTAACCTCCTAGGGCAGGAAGCACTGACATTCCCCACGAAGTCAGTGAGCAGCGCTAAGAGCAGTTTCATTAGCCCAGGATCCCATGTAGTTCTCCAGAGCTTCTGCCTGTACCAGGTACGAATTTGTGCTGATGTCTGATTGCAGTAGAAGTAACATTAAAGGAAACCCCCAGGCTAGGTGGCTGTCTTACAATTGTATTAGCCTCACTCTCTTTGTCAGGCTTGTTCTCTATGGAATTGCATATCCACTTCAGGTTATGAATTTGATTCATCTTCAAGATTTGAGGTGAGTTTTCAATCCTTGTGGAAGCAAAAGAACAATAGCATGGAGCAGAACACAATACAGGGAAGATATATCTGTGCATCAGTATAACCACACACGGCTTTATCAAGGCACTTCAGTCCTGATTTGCAGATCTTTGCAATACACATTTCTTGTGTAGGGACCACTAAATTAGTTCTGATTTACATCATTGTGGGAAGCATTAAAAAATACTGATCTGAGCCAACAAAATAAACACATTTGAACGGAGGTGTCAGGAGGCGCAGATGTATTGAGACCAGCTCTGAAGAGAAGGACTTGGGAGTGGTGGTGAGCAAGAAGCTGAACACGAGCAGACAATGTGCACTTGCAGCCCAGAAGGCCAACCATATCCTGGGCTGCATCAAGAGAAGTGTGTCCAGCAGGTCGAGGGAGGTGATTCTGCCCCTCTACTCCGCTCTTGTAAGGCCCTACCTGGAATACTGCGTCCAGTTCTGGAGCCCCCAACACAAGAAAGACATGGACCAGTTAGAACAAGTCCAGAGAAGGGCCACCAGGATGATCCAAGGGCTGGAGCACCTCTCCTATGAAGACAGGCTGAAAGAGTTGGGGCTGTTCAGCCTGGAGAAGAGAAGGCTCCAGGGAGATCTTATAGAGGCCTTCCAATACCTGAAGGGGGCCTACAAGAAAGCTGGAGAAGGACTTTTCATAAGGGCAATTAATGACAAAACAAGGGCAAATGGGTTTAAGCTGAAAAAGGGCAGGTTTAGATTAGATATTAGGAAGAAATTCTTCACTGTGAGGGTGGTGAGACACTGGAACAGGTTGCCCAAGGAAGTTGTTGATGCCCCCTCCCTGGAAGTGTTTAAGGCCAGGCTGGATGAGGCTTTGAGCAACCTGATCTAGTGGAAGGTGTCCCTGCTGATGGCAGGGGGGTTGGAACTAGATGATCTTTAAGGTCCCTTCCAATCCTAACCATTCTATGATTCTATGATTCATTGCATCACCTGCACTACTTGTGGTATGTTCCTTCCAGTCAATTCTACAGCACATTCACTTTGAGCTAACTTGCATGGCATGAAATTACAATTGTATTGATTTTTCACAGCATTAATTTCATGGTGACGCTTTAAACTGCTCAAGGCTCTATCCAGAATAAAGCTGAACTTGAGACAAAAGAAGAATAGAGGCATTTTTAGTTAATCAAAAGAGGTCACCATGAGATACCACGTAAGATGCTTGCGTTCACTACAGTGCATCACAGGCTATATTTTCACATGGGTACATGGAAACAGCTGCCCCAGAACTGGAGAAATGTCTTTTACAGCAGATTTCAGTATGCTGTTTATTGTAATCCTGGAACTCCCTTTAAAGTTGCTTCCAACTGACATTTATAAGTATAACTTAGATCTTATTGATGTCCTCAGACCACTTGGCAAAGAGCCATGGAGTTTTCCAGTTGCAGGTCCACAATATACAATCTGCACCTTATTTATAGATAATCCTGAAATACTACATCCATCTACAATGTCCAGAGAAGGGCAACAAAGCTGGTGAAGGGGCTGGAGAACAAGCCTTACGAGGAGCGGCTGAGGGAACTGGGATTGTTTAGCCTGGAGAAGAGGAAGCTGAGGTGAGTCCTTACCACTGGCTACAGCTACCTGAAAGGAGGTTGTAGGGAGGTGGGTGTGTGTCTTTTCTCCCAGGTAACTAGTCATAGGACAAGAGGCAATGGCCTGAAGTTGCACCAAGGGAGGTACAGATTGGATGTCAGGAACAATTTCTTCACTGAAAGGGTTCTCAGGCACTGGAATGGGCTGCCTAGGGAGGTGGTTGAGTCACCATCCCTAGGTGATGAGGTGTTCAGCAGATGGATAGATGGGGTGCTCAGAGATATCGTTTAGCAGTGGACAGGTACGGTTGGACTCGATGATCTCAAAGGTCTTTTCCAACCAAGTGATTCTATGATTCTATGATAATGTAGTTCATATGGATGTTCCACTTTCCTGCAACAGACCCAAATCTTGCATTCTTCAAATCAGTGGGAGTTTTCCTTGAGGAAGAAATGAAAGATTAGGGCCACAGAAAACATAAAGTCAGTAATTTGGCAGCCTGATTTTATAATAATCTTTGTCTAATGATTATTTAATATTGTACTAGGCTATTTAAAATAATATTCTACAAAGCGTTGGAGCTTCCTTTTCAAAGCTTGTGTAAAATGTGATTTGTAATTAGTAGCTTTAGATATGTAATGTCTGTGAGAGAATATTAGTATTCCATAAAAGCTGCTGTCAGTGTAAGTTATGAGGAGAAGTACAAAATAATATGAATACTTAATAGCTAAAATACTTTGTTTAAATTAGATTTGCTAGATTTTGTAGAAGCTCCACCTTGGAAACTTAGAATATTTTTTTTCTTTTAAATTCTGTTACAAATAAAAGAGTTGGGAACTATGACCATAAATGACCTGAGCACTAAGGGAATATATTAAAATTTACTTTTAAGTACTTCAAAGCATTTCACTTTATTCACATATAGATACTGGAATTATTCATAGAGCTTGTTACTACAGCTGTGGAAATTATTCACCAGTGTAAATGTTCATAAAAATATTATTATATTTACAGTATGTTTCAATTAAGTAAATTACACTGACTGCTGACAACACTAACTCTAACTAAGCTCAGAATGTGGCCCGTTCCTTAAAAAGACCTGATGCCATCCACCCTGCATCACAAGGATAAACACCTTCTTTGAAGGTTTCACATTTGTTAAAAATAATAAAACAAGAGCAAGGTTTCTCAGCATGTACAGCATGTCCAGGAGCAGCAGAGGGCACTCACACTCTACAGTACACAGCCTGGGCTGCCCTGCAGCAGGTTTGCCTTTTCTGCAGCACTGTCAAGAGCTGTCAAGCCCTGTGCAAGCACAACTCCCCTCTGCTTCAAGAAAATTCCACAGAAATTTCATTCTAATTTCCTCCGAATTCTTGGGGTATTTAGGAAGAAATTTAAAGAAAAAAAAAACCATCATGATTTCCTTGCTCAGACCTGGGAAAGCTTCACACACACATCCTAAGGTTCTTAGGGCCAAATCCTGTGGGTCTTAATCAGACAGCAAAAGGTATGAATTCTGGAAGAGCTCCCCAGCAGACAGAGGACACAGGATTTGGCCACCAAGCATCAGAGAAGCAAGGAAACAAAAATGTTTCTTGAATTGCCTAAAGTGAAGTCAAGATTTTTTTTAAAACCAGCAATAACATCAGCATCAGTT
The DNA here is from genome assembly GCF_000700745.2 of Antrostomus carolinensis. Classification (NCBI taxonomy): domain Eukaryota; kingdom Metazoa; phylum Chordata; class Aves; order Caprimulgiformes; family Caprimulgidae; genus Antrostomus; species Antrostomus carolinensis. The sequence goes on along the minus strand of NW_010300176.1, from coordinate 51,762 downwards.
GACATATGATCCTGACATGCTGCTACTAAAATCAGTAATATTAAAAGAATATATAAATTAATGCACCTTGTGAGCCCTAATGTTGTGCAATAGCTTGATTTCTCTCTTCACAAAGGGGTTTTCTCAGCGTATTCCCTTTCTGACCTAGATAACTTCTTATTCTTCTTCTACTTCTGTAAGGTAATGGTGTGGTGGAGAATGTGATGTGTGCACTACAGATGGCACCGAAAGAATCCAAGAATCTAAAAATACAGTAAGTTTTACAGGAGAGGTTTCATAAGGTGGCTGTCTCCTCCTTGACATCACTATTCAGCTGGCTATTGGAATGGGACTAATTTAATTAAGAGAACAGCTCAGATAAAACATTTTTGTCAGATTCTCCAAGTCCTATTCACCTTGCTTGAGAACTCAAGCAAGTCTTCTCTCAAGCAGTCCAGTAATACACCTCCCATCATTCCAGTTTAGCTGAGCATAGCAACAATAGGAGCAACTGGCACAAAGAAAACTACTGAAGTTAATGTAAAGATTATCATATTATTTTTCCAATGGTGACCCAACAGTCAAGGCAATTGCTGGCAAGAAATTGTTCACTGCAGTCTTGCTCTTTCACTCCTCAAAAGCTCCAGGTGAGTTTTATTTGTAGTATTTGGTCCTGAAACCCTCAAAGTTTGCCACTAGCTTATTTCACTCCTCTGCATTTGAAAGCATCTGAAGCAAAAGCAGCTATTTCTAAGCAAAAAAACATAAATTGTGGGGGTTTTTTTGCAGTGATCACTGCTACTGGGTTTGGGTTTTTTGTGAGAAACATAAGCAGAATGATGAGACCATAATACAGTTAAAATAAAAGTCAGGTTGTTAATTTGACTGCGCTCCAATCTCTCCTAGCATGAAACTTGATTTCCTAATAATAAATTTCTGTATCTGGTTTCAGTACGTAATCGAATACCACAAATCCACTTTGCATTTTAAAAAGAATAGCATATATTTAAGGAAAGAGAAAAAGCTGGAAAAGATGGTTTTGTAGCTAAAAAATACAGTTCTTCAGATCCCAAACAGAACCACTATATTCAGTAAATACTGGGGAGATGGGTGACAGGGAAAGACAGAGGAAGAAAGAGAGCCGAGAAGAAGAGGGTTAATAGAAGTTTTCCAATCTAACAGTCTCAAAGTAAACACATAAACAATGAAAAAAAGCTTCTATCTGACCAAGGAAGAAGAGTGTTAGAAGGATGTAATGCCATCCCTGCAGCACTTCAAACTCTACTTCAAATCTAGCTCTCTTTCCACATAGTATGTTCATTGCTTGCAGCAAAAATGGGTTCTTTTAAAGAGCATGTCCCTTTATCATCATAGAACCAGCAGTTTCAGATTTCATACTTGTGATCTCAATAGCTTGCAGGAGTTTATGTTCAGAACACAACTTTGGTGTACAAAACTGGAGAAAAATGTGAGACAATGTATTTGTGTATCACCCAGCGATCTGACAGTGGACTGCTGCATTTCAGCTGTCCCAACATTGTTTTTCAGACTTTAGAAAAAAAGACTAAAAAATTGCTTTGTATACTCTTTGAGAAGTAGAAAGGATGGGTCACAGTTAACTGTTTACTGCTTTATTGTTGAGTGACTGTTTCCTAAGGAAATGTGCTGTCTGCAGTCTTTCAGATTTACCTGTTAAAGCCTTCAGTGAAGAAATCACTGGTTTAGTACATCTAAGCATGTGTATGTACATACAAACACTTGTACTACTCATTTACCCTAGTAAATTATGAGTACCCTACTCGTAATTACACTTTCACGTGAGATCTGGATTTCCTTGGTTTGATAAATTGTAAGGTAGTCTGCTCAAACATCAGTCTTCCTCAGGCACAAATTTTCATGCAGTCATACACACCGAGAGTTAGAGACACGTTAAGAAATACACAATGTCCTTGGTACTTCGCAGGATTAAGCTCAGGTTTTTCTCATTCAACATTCTTTGAAAATCTTGATGCCACCTTTTGCCTTCTTTTCCGTATAACATATTTCAGAGACACCCATGCTGGAACATTCAAGCCTTAGCATTTCTGTACTAGTGGTTCAGAAAGAGCACAATGTCAACTTACAGAAAGTCATCTTTGTATTCCCTAAAAGGTCAAAAAATTCCTCCAGTGCCTTGGTAAATGTATATTAATAAAAACAAATATGAACTCAGATTTCAAGTCTTTTTTTTTTTTTTTTTCCTAGTCAGACCTGTAGCCAGTCTAGTATAAAAATTACCAGGAAAAACTCACAAGAGTTGCCAAGGGCAGAAGTTGGGCACACCATACCTCTGAACCTGCAACGTAGCCCTAAAGAGGGCCCCGAGTCCACAGACCTGATGGCCAGAAGAGACACTGAATCACAAAGAGCTCCAGGAAATCAATGAGATCTCCTTCAATGGAAACACTTCCACCTACATGAATCCCACTCTTGGATATTTCTAACTGGTATACTGACTTTTTCAAGATGGCACAGGAGCTAATTGAACCTGAATTTCCTGGCTTTTGAGAGATTATAGGCATTACTTACTCTTTCTTTTTTTACCTACCACATTTTTAATTAAATTAAATTCCCTATGCATGGTTAGCTATAAAGTGGATATTACTTACCTGCATCTTCAGATCTTTTACAGTCCTATGGGTAAATCCATAATTAGTTGGTTTTGTAAAATGCGTATTATTTACTTGACAGGCCAGAATGGCTCTAGAGGAACTGTCCTCATGTCTTGGTTAAGTACATAATTAGGTAGGTTTTTAAAACCAATATTATGTTCCTCATATTCAAGCCATTGCACTCCATTTGATAAATATTCATTCTTTTTTTTAAAAAAAAGTTATTATTTACTCAATCGGCCAAGACAGCATGTAATTATGTATTTAGGATGTGTGCAATGCATAATAAAAAATACTCACAAAAATGTACGGAAAAAATTATTTTGCCCTATTAGGGCTTTTTTAAGCCACCATGTCCTTATCACTTCCACCATTTCCTCTCAAAATACCAAGTATGTTCAGAAGACCAACTATTTAATGAAAAAAGTGTTCAATCAAGCACTGCTTAACAGGATACTTACACATTTACCTAAACTTTCAGACTCATTTCGTATATAAAGGGAGTATTTGTGCTCTTTTCCAAGGACAGAGCTATTTAATAACATTAGAATAAAACTTTACTTTACACTCCTATTTCCTTAGTCCTTTGGGACAGATTCTCAGTAGCATAAATGCATGGTGTTCCACTGAAAAAGGCAGTGGCATGTTAATCAGCAAAACAGAGGGTCTGAATCACCGTGTCCTAGAAATCATGCACTATTACTTTCCAGTAGATATTTCAAAGCATAAAGGTTAGGGAGACTGACGAGTGCCTGTGAGCGCGTTCAGCTCATTGCAATGGAGACCTTTCAGAGTGACCACTCCCCAGGAAAAAAAACCCTGCAGAAAGCCAACGCATCATTTCCATGCGACTCTGGGGTCTTCCAGGGGATACAGGTTGAGCACAGGTTTCAAGGACTCTGAACGGGGATGTGCATCACACAATTTGATTAGTGACAGACCAAAAGCATGAAGTAGTAATTCACACAGCAGCAATTCCAGACAACTGCCCAATCACCATTCACCCCAACTGAGGCTATTAAACATCTGGACACATCCTGTGCATTGCTACATATTATGGACCAGATTGACGTAGGTACTGAAACACCAGTTCTAAGTGAGATACCCAGGTAACTGAAGAGCTGTGCCCTTGTGTGTTTGGACTCTCAGTCTACCAACAGAGCCTTTATGAAGCTGGAGTCACTGGACATCAGGTTATTGGCAGTATGATGAAAACTGGAGCAGGTCTGAAACTATCAACAAAGGTTTAATGTTAAACAATCAGAGCTGAGCCTGACCTCCCTGAACTTCTGTCATGTTTAGTGCTGTTAAACTGAATGGGAATGATGTGATGTTTAGTAACTTGCAATGTGACAGCTGTTCAGTATGGGTGATTCACATCAGCTTCTTCTTCAGTAGAAAGGGCATCCTCCTAAGTATCTGGTGTTCATTTTCTGGGGGCAGTTAAATAAAAATTCATTCACCCCTCGTCTCCCATTCACTCTCATCTCCCAGCCTTTCCCCACGGCACTGCTATTCAACCCATTTCAGATAACACACCAAGCCATCTCTGTAGCTCCTCAGCCCCATGGCCAGGTGTCAAGTGCAACAGAAGCTATATTGCTATGCACTGGGGGGTGGGCACCTCCTCCAAATCATAGCTCAACAGTAAAAGCAACAAAAACAACAGTATGTCCTGTCACATGGCCCAGATAGGCAAGAAAGCGCCAGTTCCCTTCAAAACCTCATTCACACTCATTTGAGTTCACTCCTTCCCCTGAGTGCTGCACCAAGGCCAAGCTACACACCAGAAGCATGATGTATTGCATAAGGAACTTGCCATAAGTAGGATATGACTCCTTTCTGGAATCTGCTCAGGTTATGGGCACACAATCAAATGCAATCAGTGCACAGCAGCTAAACAAGTTAGCACCTGTCAGCTGGGCCTCTAAACCTACCTCTGGAAGCGCCTTTACATTCCACACAGAAGCGTATTGTGGAACGGCCCATGCAGTGAAAGAGGCTGCCTTCACCCCTTGTTTGTTTGGCTGTTCACCACCCCTCTGCTGCAAGTTGCTACCTTCACATTTCAGCTGGCAAATCCAAATCTGTCAGTGTTCTCATTTGCTTAATGAGAAAAGGAATAAAAAAAAAAAAAAAAGAAAAGAGGGAAAAAAAAAATCAGATAGCTTAGTTAAAACAGATCTCAGAACTAAGTTGGCTGCACTAACACTAAAGTGCAGAAGGACCGATTGAATGTTTTTGTCTCCTCAGACAGCTGGGTAGGGTGATAACCTCTAGGACATCAGAAGTAACAATTAGTTGGGAGGAAATAAAGCTGCTTTTGCAGTACTCCTCCAGAACAGCTCCAGCCCACCCTGACTGCAAAGGAAAACACGCTACCTTAAATCCCCATGGAAAGGGTCTCAATTTCAGCCACTGCTCTCAATAAATATGAAAAAGAACATGCAAGGTAAAACCAGACAGGTTCCTTAAACAAAGGCTATGATTAATTTAAAACTATGTTGTCCAATTGTATTGATCATCATAGCCACTTAAATTTATTATAAATCTACTAGAGCTTTCCTGGTTTGTTTCTTTACTTCAATACAAACACAAGAACTCTCTCCCACAGTCTGCTAGATATTTCCTGAAATAACACATGAGTGGTGGCTATTTTACCCAGCAGGTTCCTTTATCACCACAGAGCAGGAAAGTTGACAGGCTTTGTGTCTGAAATGTAATTAGCTTGTGAGAGTACAGTCATAATGAAAGTAAAATTTACATTATTGCAGGCATGTAATTGTTTGCTCTTTCAAACAGGAGTAAAAAGTGAATTCCGAGGCATGTATTTGGGGGGCTTATTCAATCAATATCCTCAGGCTTCCTATACGTCCGTTGATGGGAAGGGAGGCAACTGGAGGTTTAGATCAGGTTTCTCTGTGGAAGCTTTTAAGACCTCAAAAGAAGAAATGAGTGATGAAAAATGACTAAGACCATTGGGCCTGAGTCCCATTTCAGTCCCTTTCAGGATTCACCCAGATTAACAGAGGAGAAACTCTCCCTTAGAAGCAGATGTAAAGGTTTACAAATCCCTTCAAAGCAGAAAAAAGTAGCTACTCTTCTTCATTAAAAAAAACAAAAACAAAAACCAAAAGGTTTAATTTTCTAAGCTAAATTCTCTCAGCAAATACATTTGTAGAGCAAGCCTCAAACACACTGAAATGCAACACACTTTGACCCTCTTTCATTCATTTCTGAAAGGCTGAAACACAAGGAAATAGAGCATTTAGGACACAATTAGACCATGATGTCCTGTTGGTCCAGGGGAGAAAAAAAAACATGGGAGAAAAAAAAAAAGATAAGAAGAAAAAAGAAAGAGCAGTTTGTTTTTTCCAGGGAGCTGTAGTTTGCTCTTTAAACCCTTACAGGCCCATGTGACAGATACAACACTTATCTGTCTCTGTTGGGGCAAGATATACATTAACATCAGTCAAGTCCTGCCTCCCAGATCCCTGGTATCTTTCTTTTCTAGATGCTTTTGAACTTGTTGACCCCTACAAAACTCCCAAGAAACAAATAGCCTTTTCTCAAACCAAGCATTTAGTAATGAGGTTCTCTACCTATTGATAGCATCTTTCCAGGAAAAGGAGGGGAAGTAGAAAATTTTCCTTCATTCATCCAACCATTTACCAGGAATAAAATAATATAATGTAACATCAGCAGTTTTAGGAACTGTGTGGAGATACATGGAATCACATGGTGAAAGGACCCTGAGACATAAAGGTCATTTTCCCTTTGAAAGCAAATTACGTCCTTTCTACCTGGTGTTTGCCTTCCCAGTTCCAAGCAGGGCACAGTAACAGAGATGCCAGCAATTCACTCCAGTGATGCTATAAACTCCCTGCCCAGGAATTATTTTTTTTTAAATCCAGCCTGAATCTTGCTATTTTCAGTTCAGTCCCATTGCTTTGTCCACCATGGACAGGGAGAGCAGACTTTTACACAGATGAGGACAACAATCAGTGCCTCAGGCTCAGTAACCCATTTCTTTTAATCTTTCTTTGTGAGCCACATTTTCTGGGGTTCTGATTATCCTCCTTGTTCTCCTCTAAACTGTGTCCAACTGAGCAAAATATTTCCTGAATTACATTGCCCCAAATAGGATGAAAGGCTCCAGCTGGGACCTTATGAGAAATAAGAAATCAATACAACTTCTTGCAAATGTTGCACTAAAACTAAAGAGGGATATAAACAAGGTTCTTTCTACAAAATACTGTGTTAAACAAGTTACTGTCTTGTCCCAAAAAACAACGGTGGACTGAACAGTAGTCCTTGGTGACAGTGGTCCTAGTGACACATCTGGCACTAACACAACTCTCCTATCATGTTCCTGTATTCTCAGCTCCCCTTTTCCTACCACCAGCAGCAATATCACCAGCACAAAGGGAAGAGGAATGCATCTTTTCATTTCTGTGTATCTAGATGTCCTGGCCTTGTCCACTAAGAAGTGGGTCAAAGCATTTGAGTCGATTTCGATGCAAGAGAGGTCTAAGTTAAGCAGAAGCAAATCTGCCTTTAATAGTATTTTGGTGCAGTAAATAAATAAACAACAAAAAAACCCCCTTGTTACAGAAAAATCAGCAATAAATTGAGGAAAAGTTAATAACTACAATTTATCCTAGAAGATACAAATACTGTATCTGCATCCCTGTTCTCTGCATTGACACTGATTTTATTTTAAGGTCATGTCATCTGAAGAGGGAGTCAATTTTCTTTCCGTCTCCCTTTGCAGAAAAGATTAGAAATAATTTCAAATTTGGTTGAAAATTCTGGCTATTTTACTGGTTTTGGCAGTTGCCAATTATACCAATGCACCCCTCCCCATCTTCTTGCCATGGAGAGGAATTACACCTATATAGGCTATCCATCTGCTGCGGCCATTAACTGTGAAAATATTACGTCTGCTGTGTTTTGAAGTTTCATCAGCAACCTTTACATACCTCTTTTGAGGCTATTTTTTCAGGCTGCCTGCAGACTCAGGCAGTCGCTTTGGCAACCATTCGCATGTCGCTCATAGGTGAAGAGCCTGTTATTTGAAAAGTTTTCCTTGTGATCACAGAGATGGTGAGTATGTATTGATAAACACATATGGGAGATATACTGAATTCTGAGGACACTCACGAGCTGCGCTATGGAAAAGCCAGCACAGATTCAAAATTACATGAATTTCCATACAACAGACCAGAAAATCAAAAGATGCTGGTAGTAATAAGAGCAGTGAAAGGTGTTTTACTGCTAAACAGTGAAATCAGTACAGTGAATTAGCATCACACTGTAATCCAATGTAGCAAACTGTGATCACTCACAGTTAACGTCACAGGACCATCCCTTATTTCTGACAGAACAGTATCTGTTTCGCAGATGAAATCTCCTGATCCACAAGCACTGCTTAAGCCTCTGGTACAACTCGTGTTGAATGTACAGTCCATAATTACGGATAACGGGTAACTGAAAGATGATACACTAAGTATAGAAATCAAATGCAGTGGTCAACATACCGGAGTTTGATTTTTTTTTTGTTGTCACCCTATCCAATTAGTTAGAAACAATTTCTTAATGAGTGGACTTACAATCTGGTATTATTATATCCTTTGAACAAAAGCAGGTCTCAATCTGACTATTTTATTTTTATTTTTTCCTTTTCCTTAAATCAGCAAATCCGCTACATAGCCTCTTGCTGATTTTAAGAGGCATATGGTTCTTAATCCAGCGGTGTATGAATTATGGCAGTAAATGGCTTTGAAAGTGCCTCGAAAGCAAAAATATGGAAATTTCCCCCCCAAGAGACTAGGATGAGCAGTCATTATTTTTGCGATTGCAGAGAACACTGCCCAAGTGTTCCAAGACTGCCTGTGTATAATTGTTTGTCTCTTTCTCGCTTTGAAGTATTTTTTTTTAACTGTAAAACCTCAGACACACTCAAGGACAGCTTCCCCAGCATGGTCAAGAACACTAGCATATCTACATATTCACTAAGTCATAAATCTTCTACACTTTGGCTATGCATATATGACACATGACCCTTATTTCTCCCTTGTGGTTGCACTCTGAGAGACAATAGAGGTCCACTAAAGCACATAGCTTCCCTCTTAGGTAATATTTCATATGTATCTCTTTACAACTACCAACATGTCAAGGTAACTGAGCTGCAGCCTGGGAGGGCAGTTTAACCATAATTGTCTTAAATAGTCGAATTCGGATAAAATGAGCAAGAAAATTCCCTCAGCTATTTGTTAGTATAATAATGTCATCTATATGTTTCTTGCCTTGTGCTATTCTGTTTTGTACAGGGGAATGAACTGTACTCTGAATCGTTGCGATATTTGGTTCAATCTGTCTGTTAGACATTAATTAGTTTCATAGCAATCTCTCACTGCTGTCTTGTGGAAAGACAGCAAGACTGAAAAATAAGCCAGAATGACAAAGGGAGAGCTTGACTTGCTTCTGACCAAAGAAATCTGTCATTAAGAAAAGGTTCAGAACTCAGATCTGAAGCTCCTTTGCCTGCCTTGTGGGAGTACAGATGACTAGATTAAAACATTAACATGTTATTATACACCAGTCGTCTTTTCAAAGAATGGTCTATTTGCTTATTTATTTCTGTGTACATAAACAACTGTAGAGAGGGAGGTTTTCAGAGCAGAGCACTGGAACTCAAGCATGTGACTTTCGCTAACGACAGTGGCTGTTAGGCAGCCAAAATGCCGAATGAGGTTTCCAAATTAACCTTAAAATAACATTATGGAGGCCTCAGTAGCAGCTCTGCAGTTAAATCCATATTAAAATTTGCACTTGGAGCATCACTAATGTCCCAGGATTTCCTACTCAAATGACTCTGCATCATCTCTCTATTTTACATACTGAGCTCTCATTCTCTGCTTCGCAACAGCATTTTTTAACACTCGTACAAAGTGTATTTGCAGCACCAGCAGAAAAGTGCTACAGCAGAGCAGAGAGTCATGTCCTAACTCTCCAGGAGACAAGGGAATTTGTTCACGTACATTTAAGTAAATTAACTTTCACTCAAAATGAATTTTCAACCCGTCCTATTAAAAAATGTGGAGCTCAGCCTCCCATCTTTTGTTGGCTAATTGTGGTAAAGAATCATGTGCCCTAAGTCACACATATGAATTTTGTAGCTATGTTAAAGATGGGCCTTTTGATAATTTTTTTTTTTACATAAATTAATCTCTCTTTTTGTCTGCTTTCTCCAGCAAACTAAGTCAAGATTTAGTTCAAGACAGTGCATTCCCTTTGCAGCAGCACCCAGCCTTCTCCTCACTGTCCCCTCTGAATTTTAGCACTGAAGTGGAAAGTAGCTCCCTACATTTGTGCCTCTGTACACAGCTATCACTTTAAATATGGTAAAATGTGGGATTTTTCCAAATCTATAACATCTTCCTAACACTTTCCTCCTACACCAAGACTTACTCCATAAAGCTCTACCCTAACTCTCTCCCACCTACCACCACCACCACCACTGCAAACCTTCTGTCCTCAGTGGCTTGTATCTGTCCACACCTGTGACCCACCAACCATCCAACTCCTTTCCTCTTGGGCACCAGCCTGTACTTACCTCCCAATGTCATCACTGCCTCAGTTGCCCTGACACTCCACATCTGTGCAAAGTTCAACTTCCACTCATGCCGCATACTGCTCCACTATTTCTTCAATCACTTGATGATTCCTTCCTTCTATACCTTATCCCTCACAGGTTCTTGAACCTCTGAAAAGAAAGTAATTTTATTTAGATTGCTAAATACAGACATTGGAGTTTTAAAATGACAATTGATAGGTTGTGTTTTTACATGAAAAGCGTGTATCAGGCTTACATTACAACACTAGTTTGCAGAAGTAGGCATGACAATGAATTCCTGGTGTATTAAAAAAAATTAAAAAGCGGGGGAGGGCAGTGGGGAAGGAGAGGGACTAAACTAATCAAATCTTCTCCGAGGCATTTCATCTCCAGGGTGTTTTGAAGAACAAGTAGCAAGACCAAGGCTTTCTCAATGTACTGCAGAAAAGAAGTGAAATGGCCTGGCAGTATACAGCCTGAAATACATCCCTCTGAAATGGGACTCAGCAGGGAACAGGTCTACCACCTTATTCCCCCTCCAAAAAAAGAAAGAAGAGAAAGATTGGTTTGCTCAAAACATGGGAGCAGAGATAAGATCATTGATTCTTTAGCTTTGCTTAAAACAATTCAAGAAAGGGTTGTGTAAAGATCTAAGGTTGTTTGAAGTCAGGGCTGGCAGCTACCAAAGGGAATGGGCAGGCACGTGAGCATTGGAGAGTAGGGCTGTTCAGCTGTATGGACCTCATCTGCTGTCCATTGACATGCCAATGCCCAGAGGAAGGCTGCTCAGCAGTCCATCAGCCTTATAAAACATCTAACGAATTTACAGGTTTGAAATAGTTAACCAAATTCCAAGCCTATTTAAATTTAGCATATTACTGGTGCCTACACACTCAGAAGACGGAAATGAAAGGGACACCAAACTGAATTTCCATCTACTATCTTATCTTATTATCTGCTTCTAAAGCCACAATAGGCAAACCAACACACTTACCAGCAAACTACTAGATAAATCAGCAAATTATTTGTAAGGTACACAGAGCTAGTACAGCACGCCAGCACGGCTTATTGCAAGTGTCCAAGAGTGAAATACATTGTCCTGACAGATGCAAATCTTGACACTAAAATAGTCAGATGTGAAACATCATAGTGACAAGACTTGGGTGTTTGTGCTATCAGATCCAGGGCAGAAAACACTCTGTCCCTAACCAGATGAAATGGACAGGAGTGGAAAAAAGCAGCAAGATTCTTCAAGGTGAATGGTTTAGTTAGAAGACTTTCCTTATGTCTCACCAAAGAGATCTGATAAATATCTACAGCAGTTTTGACATGCTCACTAAAGGCTGCTTGCTATCATACCAATTCCTTGTATCAGCATCCCTCATTCCCCAACACAGTCCCATGCTGAATCCCATAAGCCTTTCATTTTAACCTTAACTGCAAAATTATGGTAAAATCACGAAAAGTAAGACTTCAAGAAAACATGAAGAACACGTCAGATTCCTTACTCACTTTTCATAGTATCTTATTCAGGTTACAACAATTTCAGTGTTAGTTCCTCAGACCTCTAATGATTCTAATGAGACATTTTAAGGCAGCCACACCAGCAGCTTTGAATGCCTCATGCAATTTACACACACACACACACATTTTAGCTTATCACAAAACAGAGATGAATCAACTGGAGAAGAGCTTCCTTGTTGGGAGAAGGAAGATAGCCCTTCCTTCAAAATATTTCAGACACTTTGCCACCCTGAGCCCTAATTTAAATCAGGTTTTGGTAAGCAGGGGCACTGGGTGTTTTTGAGTACTCCTAGTTTCATTCTAGCTAAATATGCTATAGAAAAACATCCCTTTATTTGATTTATTTCCGGTGCCTCTTCCTTGAATGAAATTTCAATCTCATGTATTTGGAAAATCACAGACAACTGCACTACAGCTGCAATTTTTAAAATGAGATGCTTAAACAGAGCTTCCTAAATCCACATATTTCTGCTGAGCCTAGCACTCACACCAGAGCATCTCCTGGGCCAAAACACATCAGACCACATTACAGAGGGTCACCTTCTGATATTGCCAACCCATGAGGTACAGTACGAATACCAGAACAGTAGGAAAGGCAAGTTACATTAGTCTTTGCAAATCTCCAGCAGATGGTTTCATGGTCTGGGTAAAGAGACATTTGATTTCATCCAAACCAGTTCACACATTTTCTTAATAAGTACTCACGTCAAAATGTTTCAGTTGTCAGAATATTCACCTCTGAGCCTGAGCATGTAAGTACAAGTCCACACATTAGTTTATCCATCAATACACTGTCTTTATTTTTGTCTCTGCATTCCTAAAGTGCCCATCATCCTGATTCATAGGTGCCAGTTTGAATTCTCACCCCATGTTAGTTTGACAGCATCAGGGAAGACAGAGCTGTACTGTGCTTCAACTAAAATACTAAACCATGGTTACTTCTGTCCATCTCCGGTAGTTGCTCCGGAAGAGAAGTAGCAGGTATAATCCCATGTTCAGGTCTGTGTTCCCTTCTCTGATAAAACAGGTTAGAAATCCCAAACCTGGACAAAAAGTCTTCCTCATTGCAGATTGGCAGATGGTTCATGAGGTGAACTGGCTATCAAGCCCTTAAGGAGACTGTTTAGTATGAGAGAAACAACATATATAAACAAAATCTATTCCATTTTTATCCTACACAATTACTAAACAAGAAATTTGCCTTCATCAAGAGAAGTGTGGCAAGCAGGTGGAGGGAGGTGATTCTGCCCCTCTACTCCGCTCTTGTAAGGCCCCACCTGGAATACTGCGTCCAGTTCTGGAGCCCCCAACACAAGAAAGACATGGAGCAGTTAGAATGAGTCCAGAGGAGGCCACGAGGGTGATCCAAGGGCTGGAGCACCTCTGTCCTGTGAGGACAGGCTGAGAGAGTTGGGGCTGTTCAGCCTGGAGAAGAGAAGGCTCCGGGGTGATCTTATAGCGGCCTCCAGTACCTGAAGGGGCTACAAGAAAGCTGGGGAGGGACTTTTACAAAGGCAGGGAGTGATAGAACAAGGGGAAATGGCTCTAAACTGGAAGAGGGGAGGTTTAGATGAGATATTAGGAAGAAATTCTTTCCTGTGAGGGTGGTCAGACACTGGCACAGGTTGCCCAGAGAAACTGTGGATGCCCCCTCCCTGGTAGTGTTTAAGGCCAGGCTGGATGAGGCTTTGGGCAAA
>NW_010300176.1:4196-38240 GCF_000700745.2 Antrostomus carolinensis | reverse complement strand
TTTAAGGTCCCTTCCAACCCAAACCATTCTGTGATTCTATGATTCTTTACAAAAAAGTCTATCCTCATGTTCAGACAGCATCTAGAAGAGATATAAAATAGCAGCTCCTATGGCACCAGCACCATTTTAATGGCTGAATGTGGAATTAAAAAACAGGCTTCGCTTCCAGGTGCAGGCAGATGTCTGATGTGAAGATATTGGCTGTCTCTTACCAAAAATGACAGGTATTTTTGGTAAGGTATTTCTTAACAGATGGCGAAACTTGGGTCCTACTGATTGTAGCAGGATCTGAGGGCATTCAGTGCACAGCAGGATCAGGCCCAAAGTATGGGTCTGAACAGCAGGTTTCAAGCACATTGTTAAGAAAAGGTATTGTTGTGAAAAGGATGTTCAGACACTAAGCATCAGATTCAGAAAAAAAGACCAACAAACCTTTACGGTATATTGTGATGTTTTCTTTTGTATACTGTATCAATGACTGTGTGGTATGCTCACTGAGAAACCAGCCCTTGGTAATTGTCAGGGAACTTCATTCTGAGTGCAGGCTCTACTGGAAATTAATTGCTTCAGTGCAATCTGAACCACATCATAAATGTCATGTAGAAGTTGCAGGGAGTGAGGAGGCAATGACAGCTCTATCCGTACTGTTTCATTTAAAGGTGGGTAAAACACACTGCGACAGAAGTGCTCTTCATCAATAATTTAGTCCGCAGTGTAAAGCCAAGCCTTGCCAAAGATGCCAGGGGAGCAGCTACCTCCTTGGTTTTAATGACACCAGCAGGGAGGGGTTGAGGGGCCAGCTCAAATCAACATTCATTGCACATCTGGGCATGTCGGCAGATGAAGATATCTAGGACTGAGCTGACAGGACAAAGGGTTGAAAAAAGAAGTGTAACCTAGAAAACCTTTACTTTGAATTCTTTGTATAAATTCAAGGGGGATGACAGTTCCTAAGGTCATCTTACATAATAAAACTACAGCGATCTACATAGAGAATTTTAACTCTTTCCAACACATAATCAAAGAAACCTCAAGTTAAGTTTATATTATTCACTTTATGAATGTAAAATGCAGAATCCTTAATTCTTTGAAAAGAACTATTTTAATGAGCAGAGTGTTAACATTTATATGCCCAACTTCATCATAATAACCCTAATTATAGTACCACGGAAGCCCCACTGTACTGGAGGGTCACTGGAGTTCCTATTATAACCCTTATCTTAGGGGAGTTGAATACCTTTGCCATTTCGCAGTGTATCAGCTGAAACTTGCCATGCAGGTTAGCACTGGTTTACTCCTCCTTAAAATTATTGGTTTTTAGCATTTTAGGTTGATTCTTAAACAGCTGCTTCTTGCCAAAAATTAAGTTTTTACTGCTTTTATGACAGTCTCTACACAAAAGCCCATCTACTTGCTCTGAAGAGAATATGACATTCAGGTGCAACGAGACTGATACATCATCGAACCAAACTACCATATTCTCACCCTAGGAGGTTATAAAGCCTTGTAGTTATAGCATGGTTGAAGCTATCCCAGTTTACGGTATCACTGCGATTCTGGCAGAGCTTTTAGGCAGTAATCTTACATTTTAGGTTATACATTGGACACCTACGTTTTGGCTGAGTGGGTGATTACTCATGTAATCCTTATACGGTAGGATGTAATACCAAAGTAGCAGAAAACAAATGGGGGCAGACGTCCTCGATCTTAGTGATGCATTAGTTACAGGTTATAAAACACCAAAGTGTTCAGCTGCTGTCTAAATCTCTAAAGTAAATTCCTTTTGTCCAGACAAAAGCAGCAGCAAAACCCAACCATTTCCGCCTCTAATGTAGTCAGAGACATTTTTTCCATCAAATTTTGCCTCTGCAATAGTAATAACCCTCCTCTGGCAAGTTAAGACTAAATTATTTAACATCAGAGTACCTAGAGCTATAGCTGAAGGCTATTGAAATGATATAATTGTTTTTTCCTTGTCCAATAAAACTATGCAATTAATTTGCTTCTTATTTTCCACTCACAGACCCTTTTTGATGAAATGTTAGGTGCTTTCCACGATCTTCAAAAGCCTGAAGTCATCTAGACCACACCAGAGTTGTGCTCGCAACAGAAGCTTCATCCGCGATAATTTCATTGAGGATACTGCAGATTTTACTCCCAATGGGGATCATATGGGAAGGTGACAAACAAAGGAGTCAGGGGAATACAGTAGGGGGCATCTCTCCTAATTGCAACTGACACTTCACTTTCATTTTCCTAGTCATCAGAAGGTACGAAGTGAGTAATTCAGTTCTTAATAATAATGTTAAAATGCTGATGGCATCAGAAGAGCCCTCTGAAAGTACTGCAGAAGAGGTTTAACATTTACATTCTGGAAAAGTTAAACAGTACATGTAGACAGATCATCACTGACTCAGGTGATGATTTCCAAGAGGGAACTTGAACAAGAGGAGGTCATAATAATTGTATGTGTTGTCTGTGAGTAGAAAAAACCTATAATCCTTCCTATGTCCATCTTCAGAAAGGAAGATGCTTGTACTTATTATTCCACCCTGCTGTGGTCTCCTCTGGAGGCCTGGCTTTTCATTAGGGAAGATGCAGTGGTGCTAGGTGCACTAGGAATAGCATACCAAGATAAAGGTCTTCTAGGTGACTGATATATTTTTCTGTCCACATAGCATCATAGGCACTGTCCTACTGCAAGCTGCAAAACGAAACCGCACATTGTCACAGCATGCCCTGTACCGAGTGTCACCAAGAGGAACCGTCCTTCCCCATCCTTGTTCCTTGCACCCCAGCACCAGGAAAACAGATGATGCTACATAGTCAGTGGTTCTTCTCAGTGTTACTGTTTATGCTGAGGGATTGAAAGAAAATATGATAATTATCTGAAGAACAGATCAGGAGTTTGGCTAGCTCTCTGAAAGCTTCAAATTATGTTATTCACTGTAAATGTGAGATTTACTAGAAAGGTCATTCAAAAGCCTATTCGAGTGCTGTTTCTTTGCCTGGGACCTCACTTTTTGGAAGAAGCCTGAATTTTAAAGCAATAGAAAATGAAGCTGCACTTCTTTCCCTGCTGAATTGCAGAAAACCAGGAGCACTAATTATAATAAACTCAGATAATAATAGAAGCCTGCACTATTAATGTACATGCAGAGACATTAAAATAAGGGTGCATGTGCATGTGCACTAGAAAAGAAGAAGCACAAAGCTGTATGTGGCAGACTTTTCTTCCAAAGTGCCAGTCTAAGGAGTGCAATTTAGCCAACATGGGGAACAGAACAACGTTGTTTAAAAAAAAAAAACCAACAAAAAACAACAACAAAAATTGATCCACACCCATAAACACAGCTCTTAAGTGTGTTTTTAAGGACCAACTCTCTTCCTCTGTGCCCCACCATAAATATTTACCCCTTGTGCAAAGCAAGGCTGTGAAACTGGGATGTAAGGGCAGTTGAGTTATCTAAGCAGGCATAAGCAACTTCTCAATAGGCAAAGCAGCAGAGGTCCAGGACCTCTTAACTGCAGCAGTCAAGTGCATTAACTTGTTTAATTTTAAATGGCTATTGCCAGACTCCCAGCTGGTGCAGCCTGGCACAGCTCCATGGATTTCAGTAGAGCTACTACAACTGACATTAGCTGGGGATCTGGCCCAGTTTCTCAATTTGTCAAAAAGATGGCAATTCTTAGGGCACACTCCTGTCCTATGCAAATTGTCATAACATCACAGGCTTCAAAAGTTGCAGAGCTGTGACAATTCACACCAGAGACACTTCTGCATCTTTACTCTCCTTCTTACGTCCACTGCAAGGTTCCTCCAGAATAACGTCATTATGTACCCGGAGTGCCGAACCTCGTAAGGAGACACCTTCTTGTGGGGCAACAAAACAATTAGGCTAAGTTAGAAATTCTAACTGTAGAAAAAGAAAAAGATAATTTCTCCAATGCTCTGTGCACAAAAAAGAATTGCAAAAGCAGAAGAAAAAGTCTAGAAGAAAAGGTATCAGAAAAGGCTGGAGAGTTTGGAATACCTACAGTTTTCACACATGAATCACCTCAGCTCTGCTGCTTTCTCCTCAATCTGTGAAATGGGTCTAGGGAACACTCACCTCACAGGAGTGCTGCAAGCACAGAGCACTGTCTTTTTATGAATGCAATTTTAAAGAGTGAAAGAATAATAAATATCTAACAAAAGAGACCATCCTAGTAAAGTGACACTATGAGCAGTTAAAGCACTGGAAACAGTTATTTTACACGTAACGAAAATCAGCAATTTTACTAAGAAACAATGTGAAATAGCAGAAATACATAATAGTGGTACTTCTAACAAAAAAAAAAAAAAAGAAGAAAAAAAATCAAAGTCTGAATCCTCCCCCCCAACCAAATGCCCATCAAGCAGCCCCATAGGCTTAATCTGCCATAAAGCCAAATACTTCCCAGAGGAGGTGATCGTTAGTTTGAACATTAATTTCCCTTCCCCTCTTCTTGTGTATCCATTAAGTGGAATAACAAAAAATGTTCATGACCATAAGGTGTGTTTGATGGCAAGGAGTAAAAGAAAATGTGCAATTAAAAGATGTAAATGATAAACTGCATAAGTTCTCAGATGGCTTGACCAATATGTGGGACTTCTGGGACATGCAAGTTTCCTTCTCCCATGCTGAAGTCAGTGAACTGCAGAGATCCAAAGACGGAAAAAGTTGGTGGGGAAGAGAGAAATTATTAATGCTCCATCTTTTTCTTGTTCACTTAGATTTGCAAAACATGTTTCTTGAATGAGTTTGAAGCCCAACATATAAAAAGCTGACTATTTATATATTTGATTCTTTAAAAGCAATTAGGAATACAAAGCAGATGGTACAGCATTGTAGATTTCCCTTTTCATATTGCTTAAACACTAGAGATCAATAAGTCTAATATAAACAGATGATTTCCATAGCAGGGTTTATAATTAGCTGGCACTGAATGTGTCCAAACTCTAAAATAATTAGCAGAAGCATGTGGCACACCATTAAAACCTTGTGGCTTGTCTGCATTTACATTTATAATTATTAAAGTTAATTATGATGCTTGTAGTGTGGTTCCAAGCTCCTTTACAACTTAGATTAAATATTTTTTCAGTCCTACTTTTTCTTTAAGTCCACCAAATGCCAGCACTTTCAACAAACTTCATTTCATCAGAAAGAAAAAAATGAAGTTATTTGTGTGGGAATAACCCGTATATTTTCCTAACTAACATTTTTTTATTTTGCTAAAGGGACATGACACGGGAATTGCGTAACTCCTAATTTTGTAAAAATAGAGAAAAAAAATCCTGATTAGAGGTAATAATTTTAAAGTTGTCTAAGAAAGCCATTATACTTAAGCCTGATGTACTGTTTTAACTAAAATTCAAAGATAAAACATTTATTTAAGCAGAACACCCTAATGTCATTCAAGATATGACACCAAAGTAAATCTCACTTTCACATGCTCTGGTCTTGGACAAATCACAGTGAAAAAGGCAGTGGGACTGGGTACAAATATCATATATTGCACAAGGACTTCTGAAGGTCTGATTTGGGTTTACATGTCTCTTCCCACAACCCGAGCTATAGAAAGCTACAGTCAATTATCTGGACACTTATGAAAATTATTTTCATAAACATTCGTCATTAACACATTCTGTGACACATGCAGAACCCCAAAGAAGTTGCACTGTTTGCATAATGTCTTTTTTTCAATTATTCATTTCTCTGAAATTTTCTTTTCTTCAGTGTAAACAAAGCTAAATTCCACTTTGCCCTCCAAATGTCGTTGAGTCATGCTGATGCCCTACAGAATAGCAACCCTCTGGAAAATTATGCTTCTGGAGTACAGACCCTCTGATTCAGGAACACCATCGCTTCACCCAAATACAAGAAGCACTCTACTGTGTAGACAAGTAAAAATAAATTTATTCTACCAGACTGCCTTCTGATGCAAATCATCTCATACTGTAAGATTATGGAAGCCTAGCTGCTGAGCACAGCTTCAAAGAGAATAGTTACTCTTCCATCATGCATCAATTTGCCCATATGAAATTCCCCATCGTAGTCTTTATTCTTGTTTTGCCAAATGTTTGACATAGTTCAGCTGCCCAGCTGAGTGATTCTATCATAGGCTTTTCTGCTCTAATGTGTGGTATGAAATGCCCATTCTTGACATGGTTCAACTCTAAAGTTGCCGGGTGAGAACTTCAATTTTTCCAACTAGTTTTCCTCTGAAAACTGTGTATACCTTCTCTACTCTTTCTTCCAGTTTAACCACCATGGAGAAATTCCCACAGATAAGCATTTGTGTAGCAGAAAATGCCACGAGCACCAAATACCAGCACTGGGAATAATTCTGACACACCATTCCCAGAGAGAGTAAAACCTAATCTTTTGCATACAAGTCACACGATTTCAATCAGCTACTTAATACAGCAGGATACCCGAGAACAGGGTAAGACCCTATATCTCAAGAGTGTATGTTTAAGTGACCCTATATCTCAATAGTATACATTTAAGTTGTGGGGTTTTTTCAATAAAAGGAAATAAAATATTTCACAGACATCAGAGAGGATTAAAGTTAGCTTTTACAGAAACAGAGCCTTCCACCTCCCAGGTGCTAAGTATTTCGTACGTGTGAGTAGTCCCATTTCTGAAATCACGAGGAATATCTGATTTCTACCATAGAGAAGCCTCCCCCTCTTTTTTAATGCATTTTTGTTCTTTATATAACATGTCCATCATGAACTTCTTGGCCCTCATTCTTATTTCCTCTGGCTCAGGCCAGACCTGGAGATGTCTGGAATGTGACAAGGCAGTATTAGCCTGCCAACTATATTCTGTTAGCAAATTTATTTTCTTCTCCTAGACTGATGATAAAAATGTCATGGTGTGATGCTTTAGCAGGCCCAAGAGCTGCCCACCTACAGCTGCAGGGCTTGAAGAGAGCTTGGAGCCAAGAACGCCATAAGGAGAGCAGACAGCAACTCCACCAACTTTGCTCCTTCTGCATTGCTTATTCTCCTGCTAAATGATGCAATGTGACCCCCTCAGGGATTCCAAGTCTGATCATGTTTTTCTCACTGTTTTTTCTTTCCTACTTCCTCCTTCTCCTTGACTAAAGCAGCCCAAACTGCTGAATTTTTCATGAAAGAGATAATATCATTGTACATAAGATAATGGCATTCAAATACATCCATCTGCTTGTTAGCTCTGACTACATCGATTGTGTTTCTACTGAAAGAATATTTACTGAAAAGGATGGGGGAAAAAGAAAAAAAAAAAAGGAAAGGAAAAAAAAGGTTCTCTTTTGTGGTATAAAATATGCACATTTTCATAACTGAAATAAAGAATCTCTTTTACATCCTTTAGATAAGAGAATAAAATTAACTGAGAAATTAAGAAAAGCACCCTTGAGGTCTTGCCAGGACAAAAGTATTTCCTCCTTCCAATATTTCATTAGAAATCTAGACAGGTTTTACACTAAAACACTGTTGATTTCTTCTTCTTCTTTCAGTAAACAGTATCTTGTTGCAGAGATTATATACTGCATGCCAATGATTGGGCTTTTTACTAGCCTAAAAGTTTTCAAATGTGGTCTAGAGGATTACTCCTAAGGCATCCAGTCTATCTTGCTTTCCCATAAAAACTGCCCAACCTAAAGTAATTCAGTTTATAATTTTATTCCTTTTTGGCTATTCCAACAACACAGAGTAATACAATAAAATACGTGATATTCAATTACTGAAAAGCTGATGAAAAATTACTCTCAAAAGTAGGGCAATTGACTACATTTACTGAATTTCACATGCTCTAGGTAAAAAGGATAGCAAGATAAAAACCACCTATTAATTTTATACACACCAAACTGCTTTCACTTCATATCCTATAGGTTGTGCACAACAGTCCCTGGTTTTGAAGTTTCATTTCAGCATACAATATATTCTAATTGGCTTGTTTACATTTGTTTCAGACACATCCTAAAATCTGAGATGTGCTTTGTGCTCCTTCCTTTGTCCTGGTTAACACAGTAACTACTCTGGAGCACTTGCCATCTTAGGTTGTTATTTGAATAACTCTTGTTTAAAGAATAACTACAGAACCAATGCCATGTTTCTCAGACCATCTTGAGCACATTTCAATGCTTAGTGCTGAAATGGTAAACACAGCAATTAAATGTAAATGACAGCAGTTGATCTGATTATTTCCTTCCCTCCAATCTCCTTTTTATTATAAGTTTGCATATTAAGGAAGCAGGAGAGAAAAACACCCCTGAACATTTGTCCTTTTGTTTGCTGGGGCGGAAGTCTGTGTGCAAATATGCCTCTTGCAGGGACCCCTGAAACGGGAAACAAGAAGAAATCCTGATCCTCAGGGAAATTCCCCACCGCAAAGCCTCCAGTCCACTCCCCTGTGTACTTTGCTCAGGGATCCCAGGAGTCACTGACTGTGGCTCTCCATTACCCTATGAACCAATTCCCTCTCAGAGAGGTGCGAAAGAAAAACACGTTTTCCAAGAGCCAGGCTTAATCACTTGCAGTGTTTCCAGATAGGAAGTTGAGCTCGTGCCTTGTCTTTTCAGCTGCTGCAGAACTTGTTTAGCACTGTTGGAAGGTTTCTTCTCTTTCAGCCCAATTCGCTCTCAACCTGTTTCCACTCCATTAGCAGAGCTATGCCTGCCTGAAACCTAGAGCGTATGTAATTCCACAGGCTAGGCTGAGAGTAGCGTCACCAGTAACTAGTGCTGCCTCTAACATTACTCTCTGTGATGGTTTCCTAAAGCAGATGCCTAAATCGTTCCTCACTTATGATTTGGTTTCTTTCAAAACTCAATTTAGTACAACCGCATATAAAAATACTGCAATTTAATCACAGATGTTCAACAAGGGAAAAATTATTCACAAGTTTTCGGTTGTGAATTATTTTTCGGCTTCATTGACCAACATGTCTCACTTTACACTGTAGTACTCTATATTAATAGCTGATGCTGAGTTTCCCCAATGATGGCATCTGTGTAGCAACCAGGGAGTGATTTTTTTTCTCTGATTTCTGATCTGCTGCCTGTTGTAAGTTTACTATGCAACATATACTGTGGGAGCTTTGTGTCCTAAATACAGAGGACATGTCCAGTCCAGTAAAATAATGCTTTTATAATGATTGCTTCAATACTGTTTGTGCAATCTCTTCGCAAAATCTTGTTATTTGTGATTCTTATCCTACAACTTGATATGCATAATAGCTTGAAGGTGCTGGTGATGGAATTTTTCCAGCTCTTTGATGTGCCAGAAATGACTTGTCCATGTTTCACAGCCACAGACTAATGTGGAAATTACTACAGCAAAATAAACAGTAACTCTGGTATTCTGTGGGATACCTTGCAGGTGTCAATTTATGATGCAATCTCACATGCAAAACATGTATTTTTAATTCAGCATATGATTTCTTAGACATCTGACAGTCTCTTAAAAAATAAATTAAATCCATTTCCCATACTAATGCCTTGATTCTGAAGCTATATCTTGCACATGCTTTTCCAGCTATGGACTAGTGCATAACCTTGCTTTTCTTCCAACTGACGATAAATCTGTAGACTTCAGCTGCCACAGCAAATTTGTTGGTCGTGAACCAGAGGTCTTCTATAGTGTGTGCAACGAAAGCACAACCACCTGCGCAAAGAAGTTCACATATAACCTTCTCCTTCAGTGCTGTGGAGGCCTTCAATCTGCTCAGGTTAAAGAGCTTGCCAGATGTTCAAAATTTAATAAATATTCCTGGCATCATGTCTCTAGTGGCATCATCAATCATTACTACAAAGAACAGTCCAAAGAACAGTCTGTGCCAAAATATACCTTTGCTTGACTCCTTTTGCTATTACAAATGGATCCAACAGAGTGCCAGCCACAGCCTCTATCCAGCACACCATTGTGCAGATGACGGATAATTTCACAAACTTTTCTGGACATCCAGGAGTTCAGAAATATTGCCAACAGTTTTCACAGAGATAGAAGTCTAATAGCATCAAAAGCATTGGTAAGGTCAATGAAAACTTGTTACATTGGCATGTTTTTTCCTCTGTATATTTTTTATTGAAAAGCTGGGGAGAAAACAGCTAATATTACATCCTAGCACCCTCTTAGATAATGTGTGTCTTATCTGTAACACTCTGATCATATTCAGTTAGCATTTTGTCCTCTTTCTGAAATCAGAATTGCTATAGAAATGTCTTTATTTGTACACCAGACTATGGGAAGATTAAGGTACATTTGAAATTCATAGCCTCAGGGTACATAATTTAGGCATCTAAAGATGATGATAAGCACCTGTTCCCAGAAGAATTAGGGTTGCTAAATTCTTCCAAATTCTTTTGAAAATTCCAGTTTAAAATATTATTTCTCTGTGGTCTTCCATAAACTTATTTAAAGCCAAATTTACTATGTTATAAAAGTGTTGAATTCAACTGTAAGGAAGTTAGAAGAGAACAGACGAGTGAGACCTTGCTGAGCTGTACTTTGGGTTTTTTTCAGAGAATTTAGGATACTTGGTTTTCCAGAGTATATAGAGTAACTATTAACATGGCCTTAGAGTAGCTGACATCTTAATTCCCTATACTTTTTCCTCCTCAATGTGACAATCTCCCTCCTGTTCAGATCATTATATGGATTGTTTTTAGCTTCTTAAGAACTCTTGCCCCTACTTTTGATGGAAATGCGCAACTGAAACACAATCAACATGAATTACATTTAACAAATACAAAAAGAGAAAGGAAATTGCCTTATACTGCTCCACTACAAAGAATATCCAACAGAAGTATCAGTTTAGTGGAAGTAGCGGTGAAAACAGCACTTTAACCAGTTCAGAATCTGACATGTCTCTTCATCTGTTGTCTATTCTCAGCTTCAGTCAAGAACTGTTTAAATAGGCGCCAAAAAAATCCCTAAATCACTTTTCTACTTGACTGTTTTTGCCTAACACTGTTCTGCATTAGCAAGTATCCACTTCAAATTTTACTTTCAGCTACTGTGCAAGAACAGAAGTGCAGCACCTTATCTACAGGTAACAGTTTTCCTAAAAGTGAAAAGGTATATGAAGTTTCTCATCCTGCTGCCAAATTAAAGACTCAAAAGTCTTAAAGTCTTAAATATCTCAATTGGGAAGTACTGGGCCATTCTGCCCATTTTCAAGGCCTCAGACTGGCATTAACCACATCTCCAGGGCTGATAAAGGAGTCCCATGAGAAAAACCAGTGTGTCTTGGGCTGCACAGAGTGTGCAGAACAAGGCTGCTCTAGATTTAATTGGGGGTGCTGAAAAATTGCTTGCAGAGCTGAACCCTTAACAACATCAAGAAAATATTTGAAACTCTTAGTTATTTAAATGCATTCCAAGTATATAAAACCAAGCAGTGGAATCAAGAAGGAGATCAGTACTTTTTTGCAATAGAGGGAAGACAGACGCATGTCTGAAGATAGTTGTTTCCTAACAGTTGATGGTTTTCCCCTTCTCATTTTTGTAAAAAAAATTAAGTTAGATAATTTTAATTTTTTCATGTGTCCATTCATCCAATACAAAGTAGAATTCGTATTTGGTCATTACTGTTTGTAGGGACAATTGGTCTACATCAATAAAAACTTTCCAAAAGCTCTTATCCGAATTGGTAATGGTGTGCTCTGCACACAGCTGCAGGATATTCTGTTGACAGGATTTGGATTTCTTGGATGCCAGCCAGCTTGCTAACATCTTCTTTGAGTAAGAGACAACTTGCTGATCAAGGGTTAAACAGTGTTTGGAAAATTTTGGCATGGGCAGCAGGGCTCCAGAAACAGAGGGAGGTTACAAAGGGAGGCTGGGTACTTCCATATGTGCAGGGCCAGCAGAGCCACAGAACATAGCACACAGTCAGAAAAGTTCAACTTTCTCACCACTTTAGTCAATATGAAAAAAAAAAGGGGTTGTCAACCCTTTGACAACCTTTAGCTCGTATTGTACCCCATGGGATACAAATATTTGGCAAGACCTTGCATTCTTGCAAATGCGGGGCCCCACTTGCAGCTGTCACTCATGCTGACCAGGGATCCTACTCCTAGCACCTTCTGCTCCACATGCTCTTGGAGTCACAGACTTGGAGTCACAGAGACAGAAGGACCCAGTGACTGTCCAGTGTAACCTCTTCTGCAACTTAAGTCAGTTATTTTGCACAAAAATTCTTGTATCAAACTCCGTAGTTTTGGGCTTAGCAAAAGCTTTGGTTTCAGAAAGGCATTCAGTACTGATTTAAGGACTCAAAGGGATGAAGAATGCTTCACATCCCTTGGGCAATCTATTCCAGTATTAGTTTCAGCGTTAAACTAAAGATCAGTGTGGCCCTCATAATGCTGCAGATTTCAAGAGAAAGTTTAAGCCAGTTGTAACTTGAATGCCATATTTGTTGCCATATTTGCCCAGCAGAATCGCAGATGGTTGCACAAGATAGATACTGGGTTTCTGTGCACTAATCTGATTTTTGGAAGTCCATAGGTCCAGATATCATGTTGACTCAGAAACAAAGACCCTCTAAACTGATACTTCTATTGAATGTTCTTTGTAATGAAACTATATAATGTAATTTCCTTTTTCTTTTTGTATTTCTTAAACACCATTACTACTGAGAATTGAGTTTGTTACATGCTTACACCAAAAGTAGGGGCAAGATTTCTTAGGAAGCTAAAAATGTTTCCTCTTTTAGTGTTTAATTAAAAATTAGACATACTTGAAGGAAATGTAAGAGCTTTGGGATCCTTTGCAGGGAGCTGAATTAGCAGTGTAAGTGGGACAGACCCATTGCTTAAGACACACAGACTCGTTAGAACACAGCACTGAAGAATGTAACGCACGAAGCAATCTCACCTTTACATGGGAATGGACCAGAGCCAAAATTACAAAACTTACCTGTCTAACATTAGAAACTTATATCCATTTTTACATAAGTGACCTAATTATAAGGGGTGTTACAAGGTAGGTGACTGAAAACAGAACCCCTTGAAAAAACAACCATGAATTCATTGCAATAGTTCTACCCTCACATACTCTTTACTCTCCATAATCACCCTTCAAACACAGAAGAATTTACCCTAAAACTTACTCCACGGGACAAACTACAGCAGCAAATCCCAAACTTTTTGCCTGGTGGGCAATACTAAATGTTACACTCACCATGTGGCTGTCAGAAAGGAAAAAATTTGGGGAGGAGAAGGGAGAGAAAATAGGAAGGACATTAGGAAGACTTCCTTTAAAAGCTAAGTTCATAAGAGCTAACCACTGCTTTAGGGAAAGCTGATACTTTGCCTTGTAAGAGAACTTTGGTGAACTAGACTGTATAAAATTATAGAGGTTATTACGTTTGTAGCCTCCTTGCTGTGCATTCTTCCACAGAAATGCTCACACCTGCTGTGCATGTCCAAATAACATGAATTAAAAATGCTGCACAGCGATGAAGTTTGGTTTCCAATGAAAATACCTCAGAACTGGTTGGCTATTAACACCTCGGTATCTCCAGTGGTCCCAGTCTCTGCATCTCTCCAGGCTGCTGATAATATAATGCAAACAGAAAAAATCTTAAGTTCAAGCTACACCTGAAACCTAGCTAGACTCACCAGCCTCTAAAGGCTAAGAACAATAGAATCCAGGCCCAATGTTTGGAGGAATAAACAGTCTAGGGTCATGATTTCTGCACACTAGCCCCTAAAATCCAGTGCATGCCTCCACATGCCTTATATATAATGCACATGCTACAAGCCCATGTTTGCCATGACAGCCACGAAATCCCGAGCCATTTTGCAGGAGTCATTATCCTTAGGGATAATAAAATTCTCTAAGACAACAAATGGTACCAATGGAGGTACCAATGCCAGGTCAGAAAATAACTGTTTTATGGTTAGCTGTATATTAGTTTTAAGACAGGGCTACTGGCAGCCAGCACCCTAAATTATGTCTGGGAGACACGTGAAGTGAGACAAGTGGAACGGACAATAAATGCCAACTGCTGCAGGCAAGGTTTATGGGGCCAACAGTGGTTTAACATTTGGACATATGTCTTAGACATGCTAATTTTCTACTTCTCCCTCTGACTGAAGTGACCAATTAGCTGTAACCAATCCACCTCAAATTTAACA
Source organism: Antrostomus carolinensis (assembly GCF_000700745.2). Taxonomy (NCBI): domain Eukaryota; kingdom Metazoa; phylum Chordata; class Aves; order Caprimulgiformes; family Caprimulgidae; genus Antrostomus; species Antrostomus carolinensis. The sequence goes on along the minus strand of NW_010300176.1, from coordinate 24,080 downwards.
TATCAGGTATCGAACCCTTATCGACCCCTGTTCATGATCAATTCTGCAGGTAAACGTTCACAAAAATGTCAGGTAACCCTGAATAACAAGCAAACAAGAGGAAACTGCAAAGTGCTCACAGACATTCTGTCAAGTAAATTAATTGCTCAGTTCTACTTTATTAGGAGACCTTTATGGTTTTGGGCAAGCCTGCCTTGCTAAAATCCTTTGATCACTCTTAATACTGGAAGTCGTCTTTTGTGAGGCTAACCTAATACTGTTGTATTCAGGAAGCCTAATCTGAGTAGGTGCTAAGTGCTTTGCCAGCAGAGTTGTTGCAGAGCATGGAGGAGAGATCATTCTATTTATTCAATTTTTTTTCCATTCAATAGGTTGGACTTCTTTGTTTACATTATAAATTTCTTAGCTGTCATTTTTTTCGTCTCAGTTTCATGTATTATACTCTGCTCTGTCATTTTGTTTTTCTGTTTCTCTTTATCAAAAAATGAAGTAGTTTCAAAAAAGCTGATCTTAAATCTTTTCTGCTTCAAAATTAGCTGTTGCCTAAGCAATCACACACGCAGGTCAAAGTTTAAAGGTTCATCCTACATACAGAGAATTCAATACCAAAAGTCCATTTGAGACCAAAGAGAAAGAAATGCAGACCCAAGACGGTAACTTGCCTTTTCAAATTTATCCACTGTAACAGAAATTGTAAGCAAACTACTATATATATGTAAAAAAAAGAAAAAAGAAAGAAAAAATGGTAAGCCTTGGTCTTGCCACAAGACACTGCAATCCCAGCAGGCACAGAAAGGCAGTCAAAGGCTGCAAGAGAAATCCTGGACCTAGTAAAATCAATTTAAATAAAGCCAAGATTTCACCAAATGAGCTCTCTCTTACTGATTTCAATCTCTGCTGCTTCAAAATGAATTGGAAAGATATTTATGAAAAACAATAGAATGAGCAAACAGGGAAAGAAACAAAACATTTCCTTCATCCAGAATGCTAGCAAAAGCTTGTCATTAGGAAAATTCGAGGGTCAATCCTGCAGCTTTGCTTTAATCGTGCTCCTCTTCAGATAAGAATCTCTTATGGGTGCAAATTGCCTTTCACTCCTTGCATGTATAATGTCCAAGGGAGTTCAGGAAAGGGCTTGCAGTCTTAATGGAGGAAGAAAACATGTAGAAGTTAATTTTTATCCACATCATAAACTTCCTCTGTGCCTTCCATGAATTAGGATACAGAAGTAGAAAGTGAAGTAGCAATTAAAAATTTTATCCAGAAGCAAAATAACTCATGTATCCCAAATAGGGAGTTTTCCCCTTTGTTCAGATAAAATCTGAAATATTCTTTTTTATGCTTACAAATATTATCAAATCAACCACAACTGCCATACGTGTGTGGTGAAGAGGTGCAGTCTCTAACTCAGGGGATTGCCGAGTTCATACAAATTATGTGTGCACTTTAAGTGCTTCTTTCTCAGGAGTTACAGTGACATTCCCTGCTTTTTTAAAATTTTATCTTACTGGATTTGCTATTTTCCCTTCCTTATACTAGCCCTAATCAATGCTGCAGGTCAGGTTGAAAGAATGGACAGCCCTAGAGCCACATACATTTAAACCACTTTGATGCAAATATTGATCCAAAGAGCATAGATATGTGGAGGTGCTGCTTTTTTTAATGGACAAGCTTCTCCCTCCCTCCCAGGTTTGCACTTCATGAGATAACATAGATCTGTCTGCCCAAGAGCATGAATGAATACATGAATTAACAGATCCCAAGATAGACCAGCCTGAATGATAAACTCTGTTAAATCCAGAAAGTAAGATCCCATCTGCATGAAGTGCAAGTGCATTTCTTGGCCTTGCTTTCTTCAGCATTTCCATTTCTTCACTCACACTTTCTAGTAAGGGTACTTTGGCAGACAACATATACAGTGGTCGGAGAGAAGTAGTGCTTCATGTCAGCATCAGCGGTGCTGCTGACACAATGTCCACCATGGCCTGATGCTTAATTCCCATGTACACAAGCCTATCAAAGCATTTTATTAGAAAGCCACTGTCCACAGCTTATATTTAGAAGCAGAGAGCGAGTCCAAGCTGCAATCCAAAGACGAGATCAAGGGAAGGAAAGAATTCTAAGGACCGCTTTGAAATTCAACACTAAAAAGATCTGACATTCTTCTATCTGTAGGCATTTTTAGGCTGGACTGAAAATAAAAAGAAAACCTGTTTGTACAGAGAAAGCTTGCCTGGCCCTGTGCCAAGACAGGAAGTCTATCAAAGCTGGGCAGTGTTTGAAAGCAACAGAATACTAGAACCAAAAAAAGAAAAGGGGGGTGTGGGGGTGAGAGAAACTAGAATGAAAAGACTTACTTCTACATTGACTTTTTTGCTGTTTTTCAGATGGCTGCACATGGCTGTTGATAGCTATACCACTCCCTGTTTATTCAGCTTGAGCCACAGGTTCTCCATGTGCATGGCCTGACTTGAGGTGACTGTTGCACAACCACGGCAGCACTGCTTGAGAGGAGCATGTGGACAAGAGCATCTATATTTATATCCAAACATTAGCATAAATCAATCCATTTCTAAGCAAAACTACCTGATCTCCATGGGATAAATCAGGTTGGGTGTTCAACAGAATATGTAAAGTAGTCTTCCTGTGGGTTTATCAGGGATGTTAAGGCCTAAAGTTAGCTTCAATGGGTCAGAGGAGGATTTGTTTTGTGGTAGAGAGACATTCACTAGACACATTCACAACACACAGGCACACAATTATAGCAACACAGGGAATGTTGTCTTCCAGCCTTTGACCTTGGAAGAACACTAATTCTTAACAGACATCATCTGTTTTTTTAACTTCTTTAATTTCTTTTTTCCTTTTTTTTTTTTTTTTTTTTTAGAATTTCTGCCTGTAATACATGCAGGTACAAATGGTGCTGTCATCTTGAGCTACAAGTTAGAAAGTTATTACTTTTAATATGCCACTACCTTAGGCCTCTACTGTTATGTAAAAGAAAAATAACCTTGTGTGACAGTTTAACATTGATCGATGTGCCTGCCAAATGCAAAGAGATAAATAAGCAGGTGATGAATAAACAGCACTTCAAGTAAAGACATTACGCTGCATGCATAAAACGACGCCAGGCACCTAGGAGCTGTGGGTGGCCGAAGGTTAGCCATTTCATGCCCACTCAGTAAAGCAGACTTAATCGCTTCCAATATTTTCTGTTAAAAAGCACGCTTAATGAGCCAATTTCACAAGCCCAGAGAAACTGATTATTATCTCCGAGTTCCAACTGAGTTGGTTGTTTTCCAAGAGCCAGTTTTTCCTTGACGGGATAAAAACCTTTTTTTTTTTTTTTAAAAAAAAAAAAAAAAAAAAAGAGAAAGAGAGAGAAAGAAAGAAAAGAGAGAGGAATAAAGAGGCGAGCGAGGAGGGCGCGGGTGGCACTAGATGGCAGCGTTGCTCTGCCGGCTGGGGCTGCGGGGAGGCTCTGCCTGCCCAGCCGGGCAGGAGCAGCGGCCGGAGCAGGGTCGGGCGCAGGCCCAAGGAGGACTTGGCGCTGGGCTGGGCGCTCCCCTCCCTTTCCCGGCCTTCCCCACGGATTTTTTCCTTGCGAGGCACGAGTACCTGGCGGGACACGCGGTTTCGCTGCCTTTTTTGTTAGGTGAGCGGGTATGCGACTTGGAAAGTCTGAACTTGGCTTTGCCTTCCCGCTCCTTTCCCCCACAGGAGGCAAAGCAGGGACAGTTGCCCCATCTTTGATAAGATGAACAGCGTCTTCAGGCCTCTTGTAAAAGCCAGCCTGACCTTGAATATCTCCAGGGACAAGACCTCCAACCTGTTCCAGTGATCTACCACCCTCATATTGAGGAACTTTTTCCTCATATCCAACCTAAATCTCCCCTTTTCTAGTTTAAAACCATTACCCCTCATCCTATTGATGCATGTTCTTGTGAACGTTTCTTCCCCAGCTTTCTTGTAGCCCCTTCAGGTACTGGAAGGCCGCTATAAGGTCCCCCCGGACCCTTCTCTTCTCCAGACTGAACAGCCCCAACTCTCCCAGCCTGTCCTCATAGGAAAGGTGCTCCAGCCCTTTGATCATTTTTGTGGCCAACTCTGGACACGCTCCAACAGGTAAACAAGCAGGAGCAGGTCCACTCATGAAAAATGGAAGGGTCTTTGTATCAAGGCACCCACGTTTCTCACAGGGGGGTGGCTATGTGCCACCCTCCAGCTGCAGAGCAACATTGTGAAAGCTATGCAAACACAAAAAAACCCAACCCAAAGCAAAACTCAAACCAAGATTACTGTCACCAGCAGCAGTTAGTCAATCACTGCTTAGGAAAGAAACCCCAGCAACTAGACCTCGGCATATAATTAACTCATCTATAAAAAAAAAAAAAAAATCAAATTGAACTGTTGTTGGGTTCTAAATCAGAAGCCAAGTTAATTATTTTTTATGAATATTCATAGGAAATGTACAATTTCCAAACTAGGCCTTCAATTACTAATCAGTTAACTAAATAACTGGTATGACTACTTCTTCTCAGGAAAAACTGATTTTTAAATGAAACAGACAAGCACAGAGAAATATTTTAAAAACTCGAGGACATCGTTGGAAGCTGGATGGTGGAAATCCACCATTTAGATCGTGCATGCAAAGAAAAGGAGAGCAGACACTTTGAAAGAGGCAATGCTCCCAAGTCCAGACAACTTGCTGACCAGATACAGAGCCTGCCATGTGGGCCAAACAAAGGCTGTTGTGCTGGACCAGGCTTTGTGTCCATCCTGTCCAGCCACCCGGCTAACAGTACACACAGCAGAGAGCGGTGGGAATGGCTCTTCCCATGCACACACCCCTCTCACAATATGCTACTCAGTGTACATAGGTGTATTTCTCAGGGGCAATTCATCTTGTCCAGTTTCATGAGTTATCCATGGGCTAAAACACAACTGAGAAACTCCATAATTATATTGCACATATGCTCACTTAACACATTGTGATCAGGAATACAACAAATATTTAGGACATAGAGGTGCAATTAGACACAAGTCACCATGTTTGCTAGAAAAGTAGATCTTTGAGATGTTGCTATCAGGAGCGAAAGATGGAGACAGAGGGTGTTCAGGCAGTCTCTACCACTCCTGCTCAACATGGGCCAACCACGCAAAATTCAAAAACTCAAAACCAATTCATGCACGAGGCTCACTGCATAGAGGCAATTTTGCGTGCCTTCCCTTATTTAGTGATAATGGGCAGAGAAATCATAGGCAGTGGAAAAACCTTAATCAAAAAATTAAAATTACTCAATACCATGTTGTATATTTCCCAAATGTACAGAACTGGATGCTCTCACTGATGAAGCACCACCTGTTACTGGGAAACAGTGACATGTTCCAGTTCCACTTCACTTTAACAAACCTGTGTATCCCAGGTACACTTTATTCTTCCATAAATCCTAGCCCCTGTGCATGAAGACATCCTGTTCATTGTCTTTTAAGCTCCTGACTTTTACAGAGAGGCTTCTGTGAGATAGATTACAGACTGACAAGGTTATGAGATGTTAGGATTTCATTAAAAGCTCGGTTCTACTGTGGACTTTTTTAACCTTCTTCTTCAAAAACAACATTAAAGGCCAATGCCCAATTCTTCATTCTCCTATGACTTCCACAGAGACTAAATAAGTCAAGATACCTCTGTTAATATAATACATGGCAGATTTATTCATTTGGGCTTAAATCCTCAGAAGGTATTTACATATCTAATATCTACTGAAATCAATTACTCCATTGGTAGGAAAGTGCCTAAACACCTTTGAGGATCTGGGCCTTACTAAGAAAGAATATTCTACTAAAGAGAATATGCTAAGAGAGTATTTTTGTGGTCTACATTAGCCCTATGAATTTAAGAGGTCTCCCATGTATTTTGCCAATTTAAATAAGATTGTGATTGGTTTCTGACCCAACCAAGAGATATATTTGATGAAATAAGACTGGTAAAACTCACTTTAGGACAAAGGTTGATTTGATAATCATAATTGCATTTCTACTATATCTATTTTCTTAAGTGTTAGCAGATTTATTAGACTTTTCCTGTATAACCTATGGCTGATTTGCAGCTTCCTTGGTAATTTCTTAGTAGGCAGTAGCAATTTCTTATATCTTCAGTAATGTCTTGAATGTACATTTTTTATATTAATGATCTCACCAGGAGAAAAAGTGTACCGTGAATGCATGATGGCCATATGGAAAAGACAATGAAGTTTAGTAATTAAAACTGAAAAGGGAAAGAACTATGCAGTAATTAGAACACTGATTAATCAGCTGATAATTTTATCTTGATTAATGCTGCTGATTTTCCTCATCTTATTGACCTAGGAAAGGTAGGTTTAGACCAATTAAATATAAATTATTCCCTTTTTTCTCATTCCAGGCAGATTCCAGTGTTCTAAGTCATACTATGTTTAAGATGTAGCAATGAATTGCTCTTACTAAATTGGGCAGCTCAACAAAAGGTAAAATAAGGTTTATGTTCCAAACATGCTGATGCTTTTATCTAAGGCAGAATTGGACAGAATTGTTTATTTCACTATTATCTGGGGAATATTAAAATTAGATTAAATTACAGTGGAAAAAAATAAAAGACACTGCCTGTTTTAGAGCCATAACAGTAGGAAAGCTAAAAGGATGAATTTGTTTTATTGGGCCCAAGATGTGGATGCATAATGTAGTCCTGAAACTTAAAGAAAAGGTTCTATGTTAATGCTCTGATTTCCCTTCGTGTGCAGAACTTTATTATTCATGGGGAAAAAGTGTTGCCAGTACCAATCTCACTCCCGTGTCTGTTCACAGACCATAAACAACATCACCTATTCTTGCTTCCCCATGCACAGTTAAGGGATTAAATCTACTTATTTAAATCCTGCAACAGTGGAAGGAATTTTATGTATAGTCTCATTCCGTTGCATTCATATGTGAATCAGGGTATTGGTGGAAGACGCCAACAATTCACAATCACAGAAGCCATCCTTTTTAACTGCAAAATACAGATGTAAAAGATACTACCTGTTCTCAGAGATAAATATCTGGTAAGTACAGGAAACGCTCACAAGCAAAATGCAGGTATTTTTTTTCTGGAAATTCAGATGGAAAGCATTTCTTGCTAGATGTGTGCTTTAACTTACTGTGGTAGGAAAACACTGCAATCCATGGAATACAAAATCCTGGCTGCTTCTTTATGGATCACCTTCAACACTAGTGCGCTGTGCAACTCCACACATGCCAGCTTCTGCTGTTTTATATACTGAAGTGGACTTTAAGATTAGCAAAAGTGTGGAAAGGTAAATCTACAAACTCATACCTCCAGTACATTGCTTCTTAGCTGCTTTCTCTTGGCTGGATTTTTAGGTGGCAGAGCAAAACCACACCTGTGCATGATGCCAAAAAAGCTGCCGTTTAGCCAAAATTTTAGAGAGTATGGGGAATTCCACAGATCCCGAGTTAAGGATTTCAGCTGACAAAAGACTCCTCTTTATCCATCATCTGCACTACTCATTTCAGTTCTTCCTTAGCATATAACAAAAGAGCAGGTAGAATTATTTATTGCAAATAAATTATCCGACTGATCAACACTTCCTTGCTATTCCTGCACTGCTCATAAAGCAAACCTTTTCCACTATTTCTGTGACATGAATCTAATTCTACAAGTCAGTTTTCAAGTGTATTTGACCATTCAAAAATCATGTGGCATTGTTTTCTCTCTTGGATTAAATTACTCAGTACGACATAATGAATTACTGGAATTACTAAAAACATAATGACCGTGCAGTAGAAAATGTTTTGTTTGAATATGAAAATCCTGTTAACAAACACATATAGTTGTGCGTAAGAAAAATATAGATTCCTGTAGCAAAAGTAGCAAAAGAAAGAATATGAAGAAACCAAAACAGAACTGGAGAGTTTTCACATTATTAGATCAACTCTGTTCATTAATGTCTTTTATTGTGTAAACAGAAATGGCACTTCTGTGTTCTCTGGCAAGTGAATTAAATAAATGATCCCCTAGTTTGGATCAAATCAAGTGAGTGAAAATTAATGGATCAGCCACAGGATAGCAAATACTTCACCACTGCACCACCAGTCTAACCCCAATGTAGGCTAATTGTGCAAAAAAGAGGTTACTGCTGTAACTGACAGCCTGTATGTCAGCAATAATCCAAAACCCACTACTTTGCAACTTTTTAGGTATGTTACTAAGGCTAAGTAAGTCAAAAGACTGCCTCACTCTCTAGGTCAGGTATACTAATAAACCATGCATCAAGAGAAATCTTGTTCTGCAACTACACATATTCGCTCTGCGGCTAAACAAAAAACATTCCATTTCCCTTTTCAGAGATCCAAATTTTATACTCACAAAATTAAGAAACGAGGTATGAATGGATCTGGTATGAATTTCCATAGCTAAACAAATAGAGAAAAATAAATATCCCATTAATTCCATTTCCCAGATGTCACACTATACCCTAGCTACACTTTGACTGATTTGCTCTGGTTATAAGATCTTTGGGGGGAAGGAATGTGCAAAGCCAAACAAAGTCTGTGCTATTTTAGAAAGAGACAAATGTTAATGTTTTCGAGTCAATGTGCCTAAGGTACAGCTCAGAAAGTTGTATTCAAAATTTTACACGTGTGGTGTCATTAAGAAGTACTAATCATCTCTCATTTCTTGGGCATCTCAAAGCTCAGCATTTTTAAAATCAGGCCACTCCATCTAAGTATGGATTTTCCAGGTAAATTTTAGCCATCACAGTTTGAAGTAGAGCTGGACCATGTTTAACTAACTGGAAGTCCATCTAACTGGGAACATGAAGTTTTTCCAAAACAAAGGGAAGTCAAGAATTTGAAAAACAGATATGTAAATAATTTTAAACTACAGCCATTTCGCTACTGCCCAATGGCAATTTTATTGAAAAAAACCTATTAGATCAAAATATCCAAAATATTAATTCAGCTAAAAGTAAGGAAGAATATGCGAGAAGCAAACCTCACATCACCATTCCTTATAATCACATTTGTGCATTAAGCACACAATAGAGTAATAGAAACAATAAGCTAAACCCTTCACATACTCTTACTTGCTGGTAATCTTACATGTTACTGAAAGCAGAATATAATTACTTATAATTAAGTATAACTAGCATACTAGTTATTAAATACAACTGTATACTAGTAATATCAAAAGTTGCTAAAAGTCCATGAGGAAAATGGGAAAAGTATAGCTCATAGACAGATTATTTCTAATAGTTTGAATAAATACATAGCATTGTGCACAGGGAACTGTTAGGTTTTATATAAGTATTTCAACAACTATTTTCAAGCAAATTACTAACTACTGTAGAAATTTAATGTAAAATGAGATATGTAAGACTGATTATCAGTCCTGTTTTATAAGCCAGCATAGTATCACCAACTTCAGCTAACTGAAGCAACTTTCAGGATCACAAATGAAAAGAAAATTGAAACATTCCTGTTTCAAATAGCTTTAGATTCCTCAAAATCTAATAATGTATAAATTGGCAAAGGGATAAAAAATATACCAACTTTAAGAAACAGGGGGGATGTAAATTACCAGGGCTTATGTTTTTAATTTTATTAAATAGTTGAAGACTTGCCTGAAATATTCACATCTTTGTTTTAGAAAAGTCAAGATATTTTATCTAGAGCTTATGCAATGCTCTTGCTTTGGATAACTTTCTGATATAATTTACACTAGTAGCAAGCTCTTAGGTAAAGAAGCTACTCAGATGTTCCAGCACTATCACCATCAGTAATAATTTTTCTGTGTTAAGGACAAGAACATAAATTGAAGACAAAGTTTTATGAGTACCACACTGAACTTGATGGTGGAATCCACTGATACACAAGTTAATGAGGCATTCCATTTAAAATTAGCAAGTACCACAGTAAAACAAAGGGAGTGCTACACATTGGAAAGGATGGAGCAAGAAACTCACAGAAGAAACCCCCAAAATTCTAACAAGAAAGATATTTAAAGTTTAGAATGAATGTCAATAAGTTTTCTATTAACAAGACTATACAAAAAGTAAAGCAGCGTTGGATTTACCAAGCTTGGAATACAAACAGAATGAGAGCAGCAAGCACCCCAAGGTGTAACACAAAATTATTTAAAAAAACGATTGAATCATATGGTGTTAAGGTTGACGACCTTCAATAAAAACATCATTAACAGTAAAATGAAAGAGGTTACTCAAGATCAAGAAAAAAATAATATCTGATAGGGTAATTAAGATCATAATGTGCCATATATATGACTGAAATTAGGAGAGGAAATTTATGCATTGAGCCAGGACAAAACATTGCTCCAAACCCATATAAAAGCCAACAACTGGGGCCAGGCTTTAGGACTGGTAATCCAGCTGAGCTCCTCTGGAATTTTACCAGATAGGGTACAGAGACTAGTTTGGTTTAGCTGAAAAAATACTTCAAGATAAAGAAAAGTCTTTGTAATCAGTAAAGAAAACACTCAAGTTAATTTCATGAGGTTGTTGATAAACTAAAGAAAGTAAGAACAACACTGTAAGTCAAACAAACATAACAAATATTCTAAAAAAAGAAAGAGTAATGCCCAGGGAAAAAAAGTACAATACTAGTAATTTATCACAAACAGTACCAATCAGATCCATTTGGTGCCTGTTATTGTACAGAAATTAAAAATCCCTAAGTGCAAACCTTCACGGGGAAGCCAAGTCATGATCAGTTACCCAACTCTTTGTAATGTACCACATAATTTTTTCATCATTTCATCACTTGTGTAATTCCATACAGAACAATATTTAGTGCTAGCAGCTCAGATGATAAAACAAAGTACATCTGAACAAAGAATCGCCAGAACAGAGGAGTCAGGCCTAGAAAAATTAAAAGGTGATGATTCAAACTGTGGGAGATTCAACACTATAAACAAAATAATCTGTGATCTCAACATTTTGTTACAGATTAACTGAAGTATAGACTCACAGATCCCAATCTTGTGCCAAGAATTCAATCTGATAAATGATGGATGGAGATGGTAAAAAAGCACACATGTTAATATAGCAGCTACTAGATCTACCTTCTAATGCTTAAAAGATTACCAGACCCAATGGCATTTCCAGAGGGTCTCCAAGACAGTGAACAGACCTCATCAGTTAGGGATGCTCCAGGTCTGGATGAGAATGACAGGAAGGAAACCTCCAGAGACCCAGAACTACAAAACATTTGCTCCCAAATCACAGTTGAATGACAAAACAATAGTTAGGAGTCATCCACTTGTGGTCTATGGATAGCTAATTGGTTATATTTGGAGAACATCCAGTTAGTTAAATTGTATGAACTTCTAACCTTCAACCAATATTCACTATCACAAGTATAGTAAGATACTGCTTGTTCATGACAAAACCAGGCTTCAGATAATTTAAAGAAACCCTCCCTCTCCCACCCGACATCTAATGACTTTCCAGTCCCATATCAATTCTTGAGCAGTTTCTAGGCTTCAAAAATTGCATTCCTAAATAATAAAACACTACAGAACATTTCTCCTCCAGAAAAAACAAACTACGCCTTACATGTCTCAACAAATACATTCGGCATTTACTTCCTAGCATTTTCGGCAGTTCACAGCTTTCAACAAATGACACCATTTACACTTTTCTCTGACTGTCCAAACAGCTTAAGTTCTTCACTCTCAGCATCATTGAAGGCTCTTCTACAGTCCTATCAGAATTTTTTTTTAAACTCTCAGCTCCTGGCTAACTGAAGACACTGTCAATTCTCTACAAAACTCCAACTTCTCTTTCCAGCAATTTTTTTTCCTCCCAATCCCAGCAACTCACGAATTCAACACCCGGGCACACTTGTATTTCTTCTAAAAGCAGCCATGATTGCCCTTGGTCAAAATTATTCTGTACTTTTTGCAGCCCCAACAGCACTTTTCACAGTCAGGATTATTCTCCACATTGTTGTCTGCAGTCAAAGTCACTCAAAAATTCCTATGGTCCCAGCAGCACTAAAAATACATAACAGCCTCCTTACAATAATGGCTGTGAATCACAGCATTCCTCAGCTGACATAAGTAGTTAAAATAGTTTAAAAAAAAAGTTAAAATAAAACTTTTTAAAAGTTCAAGTGAAAAATGAAAAAAGGTTGAAAAGGACTCCCCTACCGTCTAACAATATTAAAGTCTGCCTCAAATTTACAAACGTACTCAGCAACATCAAACGCGCCGGCTTCAAACACACGCGGCAGCTTCAAACCTGGCAGCTTCAAATGCGGCAGCTTCAAACACACGCGGCAGCTTCAAACGCGGCAGCTTCAAACACTTTTGTGGCAGCCATCTTGCACACGCTCAAAAGAGCACAACCTTAGAAACCTTAGGCAGGCACCTTATCCACTAGGCTACACAGAGGCTTTGTTACAAAAAAGAATTATTGGAATTTGCAGACGTTAAATTAGCCCGTAGAGGGAGCTCACACCGTCCCATAAATGTACAATAATTGGAACATACTGTAATTTAAAACATTTCTCTATTAAGCTCTCTGTAGAGAGGCTACAGAGGTCAAAGTAGAGCATTCCTTACTTCACACCAACCTCTGCGTGCCCATAAAATTTCATTCAAATTAGACTCCATTGACCACATATTTTGTAGCTCCAACAAACAGAAGAAGACGTGTTTGGTCATGTATTCTCCACAACAAGCACGGCTTCTTCTAATCATCATTTGCACCTGATGTTAGAACAAGAAAGTCTATGTCAGAACGCAACAAGAACAAAGATCCGTCAGTCGGAATTGTCATGGCAATGCCCTCGATCTCCCCACACGTTCCTTCTGTTCAGGCAGCAATGGTAGTGCTCTTTTTATAACTTGACTAGAGCTGCTCTTGTGTCTCTCAGGTTTCCATACTACATGCAGTGCTTTCAAAGAGTATTATAATAGCGTGTTTGATATTCAAAGGTTGACAATGGAAACTGTTAGCTACTGGATGTTCTTTAATGAAGCCACAAGTAAACAATGACCCAAATTCCTCTGGAAATGTGGAACAGAATGACCACTCTGCAGAAGAACACATACAAAAAATGCGAAGGGAAAAGGAATTTTCTAATTCCATATTGCAAAAGATACACTAGAAAGAAAGCCATACCCTTAGCCGGAAAGGTTCTGAACACATATATTGATTTACATCATGCAAACTGAAACAGCAGAGTGCACTTAGTCTGTAAAAAGGAGGTTACCTTACCTCAGCCTGAATGCACAATAGAGCAAACTGGTGTGCGAGGAAGTCAGAAAAAATGTTAGCAAAGAGAGATTTTATTTAACTTAACATAATTTGGGACATTCTATGCATTGCACGGATTGATCAGAATTCAATATTGAGTTGTATTTTCTATACCAAAACAAAGCTAGCAAATATTTCATTCTTGTGTTGGCTTTGGAAATGCAAGTGTCTACATCTTCTAGAGATTTTGTGCCTCTCAATTTACAACAGTAAACTGTAATGTTATTTTAATTTTCTTAGGGAAAATATGATTGTTCTGAGACCCACATACTCAAGTCATCAAGAACCACAATGAAAAAGAATAATAGTATGACACATTAGAGAAGGAATAACCCTTTTGGTTAAAGCTTCCTCTAGCATTCGTATAAATCTTGCTAGTCTGTGTTGTTTCATGAGCATTAAGTAAGATCATATGCTTTGTTTCCACCCAGGCATCCCATCTACCCCAAAGCCTGAAGTTAACCCCTCTAATTAAAGCAAACCAAACCACTCATCTCCACCTCATTTCCACCCCAATATTATACGATATTGGCATGCATTAATAGATTTCGGAGAATATAAATTCCAGCACCTTCAATTTTCAAATCCAAAATTGAAGATCCTGTGTTATACCCTGTCACTCTCTGTAGCCCTTGCTCACCCAGTTGCCTCATAGACTTTTCAAGGCTCTGACCCAGCAACACATATTCTTCACGTTTAAAGAGGAGATAAATCCAGCTGAATGTATTCAAATAAGTATGTGCTTTATTGGTTTCCTCTAGCAGAAGAGTGAATTCCATAAGTGAGAGTTGCAAAACAGAAATCTTTTTAAAAATAGAATATTTAATAAAGCTGTAACAAAAATTTGGAGATCTGTATCACAACAAGGTGAATGGCGATGGGGAAATTGCAGCAGTTAATTTTTATCAGGAAAATACCAGGTACTTCTTACAAACACAGGCACTCATCTACAGAGCTGGAAACTTTTAAGTACCTGCAAATCTGCTCTGCAAATCCAGAAAGAACAGAACTTTTAATGAAATTCAAAATGTATTTCCTAGGTAGAAAGTTAGTATATCTACTGAATTTTCAGCATTTCTGCCTCCTCTTCACTTTGAAATCAGAAGGTGCAGAACTAAGAAAAACATGTTTTAAAAACAAACAAGGCTTTTTTTTTCTTCCCCCTACTTTTGAAAAGCTCTAATTAAGGATTAGCTCCAGTGTCAGCTAGAGGACTGGGTGAATAGTCACAACACAACTCGTTAATTCATCGTTACTGATCTAGTGCTGAATCTCACCCCCAGGTGCCAGTATACAGTTTTGAGAGCTGATTCTCTCCTCCTCTTTTCGCAGAACTTCCATAAAGGGTTACATATTTGATTCCCAGTAAACTCGCATAAAGAACAAATCCATTTAGGTTTGCTGGTTAATTTTTTCCCCTCTAGATTTATGTCTATCTAAATTTGATTTCTTGCTCAGTAATACAACCTTGTTCAATTTCTCATTTGAAGTGGTTATGTAGAACTTGAGTTTAATGCACTAAATGAAAAATATTCCCACCTTTATACCTTTAAGCAGCTATAAGAAGAAATAAAATTATGTAAAATAGAAATTAATAGCTAATAAACTTCAGACAATCCAAAAGAAACCTGAAAAGAGAGCCCAGAGATAAGACTACAAGTCAGTGTCTTTTGTGTAAAAGCTCTGTTCTCCATCACTGCATCCATTACCTCCTGTGATGCAGGCTGAATAGAAGACTAATGCCTATGGGGAAAAAGGGACCAGCTATGGTTACGGCTATAGTTTCAGCAAAGAATAACATGTCTGCATCTGCTGTCTTTGTTGAGTCCTCCCAGACGTGGTGCTTGTATACCCACGCAAGTCTCATAAAGAGCCAGTTGGTAACTCGAGTTGACTTCGGGAAGAGCATGAGAACAAGGCAGATGTCTGGGGTTATTTCCCCAACATCTTCTCCCAGCCTCCAGGAATTTGCTGCTCAGGAATTTCCTGAGGCAAAGGTGATGTCTGTGCTTAACAGCTCCCACCACTCTTTCTGACTGCTTTGTGAACTTGTGTAAACTTTTAGCATTCACAAAAGTATGTGCATGTATGAAAGGTACCCCTAGAACACAGAGACTTCAGACACAATGCAGTTCTTTACTATTGCTTACAAAAGACTAACTCTGCATTTCCCTGTAACCACCTGTGCCTGACTTGGACAGATTCTGAAGAGTACTTTATAAGTATCTCCAAGAAATTAGTGTAATTATTTAAGGGCATCTGATTGGCATAAAATTACAAGAACTGCTGGGAGGACAATTAGCAGAATCATGCCTTCCTGGCTATCAGTCTCTGGAGTCACAAGCTGCACGAGGTTTCCAACCTCTGTCAGATATCACACTGGCCTGGACAAGATAAAGTGAACTTTCTAATAAAAGAAATTCTAAAATCATGCATAACTGTAAATTTGCCACAAAGCTTTTATTAAGCCTGCTACATTTCTTTCCAAAGCCTTGGGAGCCGAGGAGTCAGATGAGAGCACTATAGTCACAGCTGCACAAAGGATCATTTGGGCTGTAGCACCTGAATGTTGAGAGAGATTTCTTTTCTGGCTTTTTTTTTTTCCCCTTCTCCTAACAGGTTGAAAAACCCAAAGAAACTAAATAAAGACTTATCTTTTATACACAGTATGTGCTGCTTATGTTTAGGGACCATTTGTGAATGTATTTCATGCAGCAAACATTCCTCATGTAATAACAATGATCTGAAGACTGAAATTTATTTTTTTCCTTAAAAGTAAATAAAAAAAAAAATCCATTTCAGTTGGAATATTCAGTTGGAAGCCTGGAGGTCAGTTTATTCTAAGTAGGTGTCACTGGTGGTGGCAAGGAGATATTTTAAGAAAGATTATTTGTGTACAATATCCACAGGCCATCCACCTCAATTATTTATGTGAATTTTTCAGTTAGTATATAGCTGGGCTGGCAAAAATGAAAAGTCATATTAGCATTTATCATACACTAAATATTCAGTTTTTCAAAAAATAGGAACCAGCGATTTATTTTTTTAAACATGTGCCATTGTAATATTTTTTAAAGCAAATTTTTAGATACAGTCTTCATTTTTTTAGACATGTATTCATCTCACTCTTAGGACACACGGAAGAATAAAACTTTCCTATTAAGTATCGTTACAGGGTAGTAATAATGTTTCTAGAATGCAGTTTATACACCGCTTTCAGTGTATGATTCCATTGTCCTGACACTGTAATCTCATCTCAGATGCTGTATGGAATTTGTAATATTTTTGTCTATTTGTGCTTCTGCCTCTTACCCGGTGTTTTGACTCTACTTTCAAGATATTTTCTCCATCTCCACTTTTATTAGATGGTTGCAGAGTTTTGGGAGTTTTTTGTTTGTTTTTATTTTTTTTTCCCTTTGCACTGCAAAAGCTACATTTTGGAGTGAAATGCTTGATACTAGTACCATTTTTTCATGTCAGCATTCCCCCAATTCTACTTGACCAGTTTTGGGGGGTTTTGTTTATTTGTTTGTGTCTTAATAGCTCAATTTATAGCAGTCTGCACAAATAGAAAACAGGAACCTGCCCACACCTTCCAATTACTGACTGAGTGCTGACACCTTCTTACAGTTCCTGAACATGCCTTGTAACGGTTCTCAATATTCAAAGGATTACTTGTATTTTAAATGAGTGTAAGTTTATAGAGGTGGCAAACCAATGAGCGTAATGTCACTAGCAATTCTGTATTTGTTTTACAACGCTGCATTTTCCATGCACTTTAATACAAGGAGATTTCTCAATGCTATAAAAGTCACTTCTTTCACTGCACAGCAGTGGGGGAACAAACAAACAAAAAAAGTTAAAAAAAAAAGATTTGATTTTGACACTGCTGCACCCAACACTTGGGTTACTACAGATCCCACCCACAAACATATCTGCAGATGGAGAGAGCACAGTAATGCTGGACTGATTCTACCTACCTAGAATGACCACAAAGTCAAAACAAAAGGGCAGCAGCCTACAGTCTTTAGAGGAGATGTCTACTTTCTGTACGTATAAAGTGCCTAGAACTAGAAGCTGTAATCATTATTCTTTCTTATTCTAATCACCAATCAGTCTGCCTGCACACTTACACGTCACTTTTTCCAATATAACAATACCTGTTATTGTATTTCTTGACTAAATGGATACTGCAAGTCAACCTTACATGTTATTTACAGTACTAATAAATGTATCTGTAGAGTAGTAATTGCAGCTGGAGACATTAATCCTATACCAGAAAAATCTGAGCAGAAATCATACTTCACCACCAACTCAATTAATACAACAGCAAACAGAAAAAAAAAAAAAATTATCAGAGCACCTCGTCATAATTACACAGTTATTCTAAAACAAATAAACTAGTTATTGATAATAGAAAATTCCACTATTTATATTAGAAATAGTGCAAATCATAGATGAAACTGAACAATGAGATACCAGTACAGCTCATCTCTCTCATAAAAAATTTCTTCTTGGGATCTAAAAAACTTGTATGGAAAAGTAGGTTAAATACAGAGAGTGTTTGTCACAGAAATACACGAAAGAGGAAGGCATGTCACAACTGAGATAGTCTAATAAAAGGAAACCTCAGAATATAAATGGCTTGTGCAATATAACAAAGATTTTCTGACAAAATTAGATTGTCATTCTAGAACCAAATGCTAAATTATTGAAAACAAACTTCAAACATGATTATGCAATTTGCCTGATGATCGAAGGAATGCAAGTCACAGAACGCTGTGATCACAGGAAGAAAAGGTCTATAAATAAACAAACAATAAGGGCTATGTTCAGCAACTCTTCTAGAACAAAGTTCAGGCTGGCAAAACTCTGGGGCCAGAATCTCCTGTCATTTATTGCTGTTTCCCTTGGTAACATCACCACTGAAATCAATACAATTACATCGGGGAAAGATGAATCTGCCTTCTAGTGTTTCATGAAGTTGGAAGACAAAATTAATGGAAAGCTTTAATATAATATAATTGACATGAATGCTACAGAGCCTGTCCTGCACATGGATCCACCAGCTTTGGTCTTCTGGCATAATGAATTTTTTTCAGTTAGCTATTAAAGGCAGGGAAGTGAGAATATAATTTAATATGAATGACAGAAACAGGTAAAAAATATCTAAGAGTTATACTAATATGAGGATTCATATGATGATGGGTGTAACATTAACTAGATATTTGGTCTATCCTCAATATCAGTTTAGAGCTTTTGTAACCATGGAAGCTGATTCCAAAATGAGATATTCTGTTTTCTAGTATTACATTTGATATGATGAGATCTGAATTATGACAGAATCAATTGCGCTTTTTTTTGGGGGGGGGAGGGGGGCACAGAAATTGGGGTTTGTGGGGTTTTTTGGGTGGTTTTGTGGGGTTTGTTGTGTAAAGAAGATAACTCACATGCTCTGCTTATCTGGCAACACCTTTTTAAAAATCAAATCAGACCTTAAAGTCAGGTCTCACTGAACGTGGTTATTAGAAGGGTGGGTGGCATCCTTAAGACAGTTACCACTGATCACCTCTTAATGGCACTTCAAAACTAGTCAAACATTAAAGGAAAGGTCATATGAAGCCCCTCTGTGCCCTCTTTCTGGACACCAAAACTTTAATGGAATCATATATTAACTCAGTCATGTAAATTGTTCTTGTTGCTGTTTCTGAGCTGTGGAAACAAATAGGTTTAATGTGCATCTTAGGTTGTTGAGTGGGATCAGTTGGTTCATTTGCTGTTGTAGGGGGAAATCATGACTTCTGTTGGTTATATTTTCCAAAATTACATCAGGTATAGCTTATATAAAACTTTTTCTATTATTAAGAAATATTGTTCTTTCAATGAAGTTTTAAGGATTGGAAAGACTTTTATTTGTAATATTATTTTTGCCAAAATAAAAATATTGCAGCAATATTTTCCCTCTCTCAGCCTGAATTCCTGCATTTAGCTATTGAAGCCTGTGAAGTAGGACAATTTGCTTTAAATGAGGGCGTTGCCTTCTTACCGAGCCCATATAGGTTGTATGTGTGGATTCAGATTTTACCATTTCCTAGAAAAGCTTGTCTGTTCAAAAGTAAAACAGGAAGGAATTTTTTCCCACGATGCTGTATGTGATTTGGACAGATTTTAAGGTTTTGGCAAGGTTCTTTAGAGAAGAGTAGGAATGGCTGGTGCACACCAAAAGAAAAGTCATTTGGGAAGTTTTTAGGCATTTCCAAGATAGTTTCTTTTCTTGCAGTTCCCTGCTTTGAATAACCAGTCATTTTTCTTTCAAAGCTCCAAGTATTTCAAATAAGTAAGAAGTTCATATATTGGGTTTCTTAATGAACCATTTACTCAACTTGCACACAGACAGAAGTGGGGGAAAAAGGTGTAGTATTTATTATTTGAGGTTACCATTGTTCTCTTGTTGCTGAGGCAGAGCAAAATTTAACATTAGCAGTGATGGGAAGCAGTGACTCAGTGCCACCAAAGTGATGACTATTACTACAACTTCCCACTATAAAGGTTTTTAGTCAAATCT
>NW_010300176.1:0-4173 GCF_000700745.2 Antrostomus carolinensis | reverse complement strand
AAGAGTGGTCATGCAGAAATGTAACACAGATGTGCAAGAGATTTTATATGTAAAAAATCTAAGTGCAACAGGTACCTGTAACACAAAATTGTCTTGATATCTATTTATGTAGGAATAGTCCAACTAAAAGCCTGTTATAAAGGGCAACACAATAAACCTGTTGTAAAACACAGCTAATTTAAATGTATGTTCATTGAGCTAATAGATTTCCTGAATCCAAAACTACCTCCTAAAACATGTTAACAGTAGTCCCATCTTAGATTAACATTTGAAAGAAATAAACTTCCTGAAATATTTAACCTTCCATGCATTAAGAATATGGCAGAGGGCTGATAACATCTATGAAAAGAAAGTCTCTTTTGCTTTACATTTAGCCATGCAGGTCATCCCTAATGATGAATCTGTCTTAAACAGAGGTGTTAGAGGGAAAGATCCCTTATGAGCTAAAACGAGAGGTCTCATTAGTCTTCTGTAAATGAAGAAAGCGGTGAAACACTAATGTACAGAGCAGTTCTTTCAGCCTCTGGGTCTCAGTCCTACCCAAAGACGTGTGCAAGTGCAGGAGCTGGATCTTGCCTCTGCAAATAGCAGCATCATGGGCCACAAACAGCTGTGAATAAGTGGTTCATGTTAACAAGAAACCTAAATTGCCTGATCATTTTCCTTCTCAACATGTATGAACAATAAGGAACTTATTAAGGAAAATATACTGTCTTGATTAGAAAAGAATGCAGACATGGAGATTTTTCCTCCATGGTTGGGTCTTATATGATAAAAATTCCAAAGTCCTATTTAAAAAAGATTTTGTGCTATTTTTCATATGTGCTCTTTTTAGAAACATTAAAGGGGTCATCATTTGTCCTGTTACTGCTTTCTGAAAGCAGAAGGCCAGAGACCAAATTCTGGTTTTGCAGAGGTATCGTTAGCTTTTTTTTTTTCCCTAACTGTTGCCATCACAAAAAAAACCATTTAGACAATCACTGGATCACTTCTCACCCCAAATTATTTTCTTTTTTTTTAAGAGATTTCTTCACATCTTTTTTCAAACTGTAAGCTTCCAACACGGACAAATGTCTACTGGATGCAGTGCATCATCTTTCTCCACTGCCATCCTAACAAATATATACAGAACTACTTTTCTGCCCATAATTTTACTGTGATTTGGAATACTCAGCCTGAAATACGAGTTCTTACAGCAGCATATTAATAATTATTGGGATTCTGTATTATAAATCCTAAAAACACGTAACATGAACTCAGGCAGTTCACTCACATAAGCCTACTGCATCAATACAGTATTGAATTTTGAGCACAGCTTCAAGTTGTTGGGACATATTTAAGATAAATTTCCATGTAATCAACATACCATGCAGCAATATAACATTTGGACTCCCCAGCAGGTCTGGTCTGCCACACGTGGCCACTGGTAGGTCACCCACATACTATGTGTTGTACTGTGTGTCTGTCCTGGTTTTTAGCAGGGACAGAGCTAAGTGAAACCACCACAGTCTCTTCCTTGCAGATGTTTTTTCCTTCCATGCCTTAAGTTTAGGTACCTGAATCATTCTCACTAGCAAAGAATGAAAGATAAGAAAGAGATCCAGCTGCACAGCAGCTGATATAGTTGACACGCACAGTACTTGAAGAAGGTGTAAGAATTATACAAGTTAAGGGTTTCTCATACACTCCAATGCACACAGAAGTGGCAGCAAATTTTGAATGCCACTTCACGTGGTGTCCACATTGAAGCACTAAGACTAAGGGGTTTCTAGCAATGCCCTAAGACTGTGTGAACTTCAGCTTAGCTTGCAAGTGCTCTCTGCTAGTGAAGAACGGGGTGTCAGAGGCCGTACACACAGTCAATGCAGCGAGCACCTCTACAAGACTCTGAAATGCTATGTGTAAAAACAGCCTTTCAGAAGCTGGCCAGTACAGGTCAGCAACAGCACAGACCTTTACGACGCTGCAAACACAAGTCATTTTGCCATCTTTGTAAGTTTACTGTTATTCTAGTGTTTTCCAGTGCATCTGTAGAGATGCGTTAAGAGTTTAACTCACCTTTCATTTGTGGTTTTTCCTCTACATCTGAAAGGCTTTTAAGCTAAGCCTGGAGTTCTGTCTTAAGATGTCAGAGACTGACAACAAAGGGTGGTCACATCCATGATATGTTTCAAGTTTAAATGGAAGAACTATCATTTATATTACAAGAGATAGAGTGGCAGAGAAACAGAAGTCCAAATAATCACCAACAAATGGCCAAGAAGCAAATTAGCTTAGAAACAAGACCTCTTTCCAAAAAAACAAAACTAACTCAACCATATATCACAGAATCACAGAACTGGAAGGGACCTCTGAAGACCATTTAATCCAACACCCCTGCTAGAGCAGGATCACCTAGAGTAGATCACCCAGGAACATGTCCAGGCAGGTTTTGAATGTCTCCACAGACAGAGACTCCACAACCTCTCTGGGCAGCCTGTTCTAGTGCTCTGTTACACTCACAGTAAAGTAGTTTTTCCTTATGTTTAGGTTGAACCTTCTGTTTTCCACTTTGCAACCATTTTCCCTTGTTCTGTCACTGGACACCACTGAGAAAAGTCTGGATCCATCCTCCTGACACTTGCTCTTTAGATAATTATAAGCATTGATGAGCTCCTCTCAGCCTCCTCTTCTCCAAGCTAAACAGACCCAGCTCTCTCAGCCTTTCCTCATATGGTAGGTGCCCCAGTCCCCTCATCATCTTAGTGGCCCTGCTCTGGACTCTCTCCAGTAGTTTCTTGCCCTTCTTGAACTGGGTGGCCCAGAACTGGACACAGTACTCCAGGTGATGCCACACCAGGGCAGAGTAGAGGTGGGAGGATCACCCCCTTGACCTGCTGGTCACACTCTTCTTAATGCACCCCAGGATGCCATTGGCTTTTTTGGCCACGAAGGCACATTGTTGGCTAATGGTCAGCCTGTTGTCCATCAGGACTCCCAGGTCTTTTTCCCCAGAGCTGCTTTCCATCAGGCCAGCCCCCAACCTGTACTGATACATGAGGTTGTTCTTCCCTAGATGCAGTACTTTACGCTTGCCCTTATTGAATTTCATTAGGTTTCTCTCTGCCCAACTCTCCAGCCTGTCCAGGTCACACTGAATGGACAGCCTTCTGGTGTGTCAGACATTCCTCTCAGTCTTGTATCATCAGCAAACTTGCTGAGGGTACACTCTGTCCCTTCGTCCAGGTCACTGATGGACCTACTACCAACCCCTGGGGAACACCACTAGCCACAGGCCTCCAACTAGACTCTGCCCCACTGACCACAACTCTCTGAGCTCTGCCCTTCAGCCAGTTCCCAATCCATCTCACTCCCCAGTCATCCAATCCACACTTCATAAGCTTGGCTTTGAGGATGCCATGGGAGACAGTGTTGAAAGCCTTGCTGAGGTAGACCACAACCCCTGCCCTTCCCTCACCTGTCCATCTAGTTATGCCATCATAAAAGGCTATCAGATTGGTCAAGCATGAATTCCCCTTGGTGAATCCATGTTGACTGCTCCTGATAACCCTCTTTTCCTCAACATGCTTTGAGATGGCACCAAGAACAAGCTGTTTCATCAGCTTTCCAGGGGTGGAGGTGAGGCGGACTGGCCTATAATTACCCGGGTCCTTCTTGCCCTTTTTGAAGATTGGAGTGACTTCAGCTTTCCTCCAGTCCTCAGCCACCTCTCCTGTTCTCCAGAACTTCTCAAAGATAATGGAGAGTGGCTTAGCAATGACTTCTGCCAGCTCCCTCAGCACTCACAGGTACATCCCATCAGGGTCCATGGATACGTGGGTGTCCAGTTTACTTAACTGATCTCTAACCCAATCCTCTTCAACTGAGGCAAAGTCTTCCTTTCTCCTGACTTCCTCCATGGTCCTGAAGGTCTGGGAGTCCTGAGGGTCAACCTTAGCAGTAAAGACTAAGGCAAAGAAGGCATTCAGTATCTTCACCTTCTCTGTATCCTCTGTCACCAGGGCACTCACGTCATTCAGCAGGGGCCCACATTTCCTCTAATCTTCCTTTTGCCTCCAATGTGCTTGAAGCAGCCTTTCTTGTTGTCCTTGACCTCCTTTGCCTGGTTTAATTCCAAGGAGGCCTTAGTTTTCCTAGCTGCATCCCTACATCCTCTGACAACATTCTTGTATT
>NW_010300175.1:0-18908 GCF_000700745.2 Antrostomus carolinensis | reverse complement strand
AAAGGGTGAATCCACCCAAACCACCACACGTCCATATTACCCTGTGGGGTTTTCTTTCCTGTGCAGAACTGATATAGTCCTATGCTGGGTTACTGCAATGCTTTATTTTAGCTGTGAAACTTGTGTGTTTGTCATGTACATTTCTGAAGATGTCCTTAACTGTTTCCTAGCTCTTGTGCAGAATCAAGAACATACCAAAATTGATATGTGGCCATGATAAGATTCCCAATAAGGTGATCCATTGGTATACACTATTACAGGACTACCTGAGGGAGCACATCTATGCTAATTCTAGTGGTGGTTCAGAACAAAATTATAGATATATGCATAATTTTATTTGCAATTTGATACAGAGACATCCAAGATACTACTGACAAAATCAGTATGCTGCATCATACAACATAACATTAGACAGGGATGCAATTTTGGATCTCAAAGGTACTTTCTTTGTAGGCTTTTGAGCTTGTGTACAGCATTGTCATACAGCAATATGGAAGTAAAAGTCATTGCTAACTCAGGGTTTTTCAGTGTTGCATTCCATTGTACAATGTAGACTGATACACTTTGCCCATAGAACACTTTGCAACATTAAAAGAAAAAATAATCCTGTTCTCTTACATAATTTTATGTACCTTTTAATTTGTTTGTTACACATTTGCTTTGGGTTTGTGTGGGGGTACCATTTCTGGTAGTGGGGCAAGGGGCTACATTGATGGCCCCTCTGGGAAGCTTCATGAAACTCCCCTGGCTCCAAGGTGGACCTGTTTCCAACCCACACTGAGCCAATTAGCAATAGGAAAATGTCTCTTTACATATTAATGAGGGAAGAACTGATTTGAAAAGAAAAAGGAGAGCCATCAAGAGACACCATTGATCTGAGCAGAAGAAGACCAATGGCCTAAACAAAAAAGGGAGTATCATTTCCATGAGGAAGGAGGAGGAGGGGAGACAGAAAACCTCAGACACTGGGATCATTGTGCATGAGGAGTAGGGGAGAGGTAAATGGGGTCCCCTACAGCCCATGGAGCTTCAAGAGTGGAGCAGATACCCACGTGTGAGACCATGGTGGACTTCACACTGGAGCAGAAAGCTGTGCCTGTGAGGGCTTTTGTGACTTTGAGTGCTTGTTTGATGAGTAAAGAGACCCCCAGAGTGGGGGGGAGGAGGTACACTGGACCAGAGACCTGCCTGCAGCCTTTGGACACCCCCATGCCAAAGCCAGGAGCTGAGCCCAAATAGGTCTGTGACAACACAGGAAGCCTGTGTTGGAAAACTTTGTTCCTGGACTCTTTTAGCCTGCAGGAGGCCTCTTACACCAGCAAGAGCAGCATAGCCGAACTGACTACAACCCCTATTCCCTGTCCCCCTGTGCCACTGCAGATGAAGAAGGTAGAGAAATGGCAAGCAAAGTAATTTGAGCTCATGAAGAAGTGAGGGGTGGGGGGAAGGTGTTTTTAGACGTAGTTGTTACGTCTCACTACCCTACTCTGACTGATTGATAATGAATTTTCTTTTTCTTCCCCAAGTGGAGTCTGTTTTGTCCATGACCATAATTGCTGAGTGAGCCGTCCCTGTCCTCATTTCAACCAATGAGCCCTTTATTGTGTTTTTGTCCTCATCTCATCAGGTTGGGGGGAAAGTGAGTGCATGACTGCTTGGTCTTAGCTGTGGCTGAAAGTACCACAGGCATTTGTGATGTCATCTTCTGTAGTTGTAGAGAACTTATAGGCTATGTAGGACTAAATCAGTCAATCTGTGAACAAGGTTTGCATTAATACTATTGAATATTTTAACTGGTAGTTATGAGGCTATGCATATCATATCTTATTGTGGGTTTTTTTATCACACTGATATGTTATAGGAGCTGCAAAGTTTTGAAATGTGCAAGTTTCTCTCATCATATCTGTAGATTTTCTGATCCTTTCTCATGCACAGCTGAGGAATATTAGCCATTACGAGGTATTTGGAGAATGAAATAGTCTGGTACTTTTGTAAGTTTAATGCAAGTTATAGTACTTGTGGTTTTATATGCATGAGTGCTTAGCTATCTGAAGTCTAATATGGTTTACTGTTATAAGCATAATAATTTAGAGAGTTCAGTACCTGAAATTCCCAGGTCTCTGGAGAACTACTATTTCTGTACGTGTTTCTGGATGTCTGGTAGGCTCTCAGATGTTTTCCACATTTCTAGGGCTTTTAAATTCTGGAGTGTTTCCTCCAAGAACTTGCTATCCCATAAATGTTGAACCCTTTATCTGGCAACTTAACATGCCTTGCAGTTTAGCAGCTATACCTCTGCTGGTGACAGTACCACCCTGAAAAATTATTTCTAATAAAATTTTGAGCCACAATCTGTTTTCAATAGTGGTTAATACCTTTACACCCAAAGATATTAGTTGAGGGTGAATAAATAGAAAAAGTGATGGAAATTCAAAAATAAGCAAAGTGAGATGTTGGTCACAGTCTTACCTTTATGATCTCATATTATAATTGAAGTATTGCAAAATAGCTGTAAACAGTCAAAATCCTGTTGAATAAATTATAAAATATAAGGGGACTATCAAGCCACGTTGGAGGCTCAGTATCGGCTGCCTGATCAAGGAGTACCTCTTAATAAGGCCTTCTTGCTTCAGCTCTGGGAAGTGTCACACTGGCAAGCATGATGGGGGATTTCAATCACCCAGATATCTTCTGGGAAAGCAGCACAGTGAGCTGTAAACAATCCAGGAGACTTCTGGAGTCCATTGGGGATAACTTCCTGGTCCAGGTATTGGTCAGACTGACCAGAGGTGAAGCAGCCAGAGGGTAGTGGTGAATGGCTCTATGTCCAGGTAGAGGCTGGCGATGAGTAGTATCTTCCAGGGATCAGTCTTGGGACCAGTGCACTTCAACATCTTCATCAATGACCCGGATAGTGGGATTGAATGCACCCTCAGTAAGTTTGATGATGACACCAAGATGCGTTCTGCAGCTGCTTCAATAGATGGAAAGAATGTCACACAGAGGGACACGGACAGGCTTGAAAACTGGGCCCAAGAAAACCTAATGAGGTTGAACAAGGCCAAGTGCAAGGTTTTGCACTTAGGCTGGGGCAATCCCAGGTAACGGCACAAACTGGGAGAAGAACTCATTGAGAGCAGCCCTGCTGAGAAGGACTTGGGAGTCCTGGTGGACAAGAAGCTTGACATGAGCCAGAAGTGTGTGACTGCATCCTAGAAGACCAACTGTATCCTGGGCTGTATCAAATCAGGGGTGGCCAGCAGGGTGAGGAAGGTGATTGTCCCACTCTGTACTTATGAGACCCCATCTGGAGTATTATGTCAAGGTCTGTAATCCCAACACAAGAAACATGTAGAGCTGTTGGAGCAGGTCCAGAGGAGAGCCATGAAGATGATCAGAGGGCTGGAGCACCTCTCTCATGAAGAAAGTTTGAGGGAGCTGGGCTTGTTTAGCTTGAAGAAGAGAAGTCTCTGGGGGGAGGAAATTTTTCACCCAGAGATCAATGGGTTACTGGAACAGGTTGCCCAGAGAAGTTGCAGATGCCCCATCCCTGGAGGCATTCAAGGCCAGTTTGGATGGGGCCCTGGTCAGCCTGGTCTAGTAGTTGGCAACCTTGTCCACAGCAGGGGGGTTGGAACTAGATGATCTATAAAGGTCCTTTCCAACCTATACTGTTCTATAATACTATGATTCTATGATCTTAGAAGCTGTTCTCTGCCCCCAGGCAGCTGGAAGGGAAGTTTTGATGGGAAAAATTTTAAGAAAGGAAAGCTTTCAAGGAAACCACTGCACTTAGGAGGAAGGAGATTGTATTTCAAACTGAGCTTCCCCAAATTTTTATAGTTTTTGCAGCCAGCTATCTCTGAAGATGATTTAAACAGCGATCAAAGGGATCAATATACCTCCAATGGCTACCTGTCTCGTAAAAAGGTGCAAGTATTCTGTTGATTTTATTTTTTTTTAATAAGTAGGTAATAGAAATGAATTAAGGTTTTTATGAGCATATTTTTTATGTTGTAGACTTCTGCACTGCTTAGTTTCTGAAATTCATGAAAGTATGAAGTACTTTTTTGTGGAATAATTTTAAAATCCCAGCTGCAAATATTATTATAAAGATACATTACAATAGATGACCCATAGTATCTGGTTCCAGTGCCTGATCTTACAAGTGATTACACACGAGTATGCTTATGCTTGCCAGTAGTTCTACTGGATATTTATTTTTTCCCTTTCTCTTTTGCCTGTCAAGTTACTTTTTCTTTCAGTTTTAGAATGATATTTCTGCAAATATAAGCACAAATAAGCTAGTGTTAGGTCCCACCTGCTCAGTTGTAGGAGCGAGTTCCTGGACCTAGATGTTCCTGTTGAGAACACGTTGTTGCTAAAAGTGAAAAGCATTACTAGGAGAAACATATATTTCAGTCTAGAGTCTGCCATTTGTTTTTGAAATTACAATAGATGCCCATAATGCTAAAGGAAAGAATGCCAATTGGGAATTCTTTAAAACATAATTGCTTTAGATCTTTGAAGATAAATGCAGTTAACTTGAATTTTACTTATAAGTGACTGAGAAGCCAACGGAGAGTAGAAGTACTTAGGTATTATGGCCTTCCAGTTTTTATTTAATGGAAAGACACAGGATGGAAGTAGGGTGTCTGTCCTTTGTGTCTAATGCAAAGAGAAGGGAAGTCATACGATCTATGAGAAATTTATTTAGTGGTGAGTATAAGGAAAGTGGGAAGAAATTCAGGAAAAAAATATTCCTAGGCTTGGTCTTAACATATGTTATAAATGCTTACAGAAATCTGTGTTCAAATAACATTTTATGACCTATCAGAGGCCTTGAAGTTTCAGTTCTTGGATTCTTACTTTTTTCATTTTGTATTTATGATAGTGATCCACTCTTCTTAAATGCAAAGTTTCATTTCTGTGGGGGTGACTCAATTATTTATACATCAAATAAATATTTACATGGCCTTTTGTATAACCTCCCGTATGATTTTGATAAATTACAAGGTTGTGATAAATTGGGTAATGTTTTAAATTCAAGCACAGAAAGCTTAGGTGTTTGATGTACATCTCAGTCTGAAATCTTTTGGTTCTGCCTTGCATGATTCTTTTTTGATGAAACCCTTTCTTTTCGTCACATATTTAAAACAAGTTGGGATACCATTACATTAAGTATTAAAAACTATCATTGTATGGAAGACATAGCAGAATGTGTCTATACCTAGGATTCTTCTCTGCAAATAGACCTTGGCTTAATTTTACAATCAAAACAAAAGTTGTAAAGAGTATTTTATTGGACATTTTTTTGGCTTAGATGTTTTAATAATAATGTACTAGTCAACTTCCATTCTTGTAATTTTCATGTTTTAGCTGCCAGATATATACCTTAGAATATAAGCTGATCTTAACTGTTACTAAATAAAAAGAGTTTCAAGGGGAAAAAGACTGTGTTGAGGTCAGCTTTTGTAGGAATACAGAACAGAGGAACAGAGCACTCTTTTTTTCCTTTAAATACCCATATTTAGGTTCTAGACAGATTCAGGTTGAGTCTACTGCTGCCACCAACCACTATCTAAGTCTGAAGACAGTAAGCTATACGGGAGAGAGTTTGTAGAGGATTATCAAAGCAGAAATGATTCCTGGTGTTCCTACTGGGTCTGGAAGGTTGGAGACTGCCTCTCACATGGTGTGATACATTCCTATTTCTTTTCATATTACATTATATAAAGTCAGTGTACAAACAAGCGAATCCAGATTATGTGTATATTTTGTAATTGATTTGTCATTTGAAAGCACTAAGTCCTTTGCAGAAAGCCATCCATGCTATCATGGGTTTCTGGGGTTTCTGTGTACTGAAATCCTGGCTTCTCTGAAGAGGCAAAATTCACTGGCTTTGATAAAGACAAGAGTTCCAGTAAACAATAAACAGCTAATTTTTCAAAGCTACTACAATCACTCATTGTTATAAATACATTTTTTGAGGGTTCCTAGACACATGCTACTACAAATATCTCAAGAGGAAGGTAAAATAAATCATAAAAAAGTGTGATGATAAGAAGACAAAGGGAAATGGGAAAGACAGGATGTCATCTCAGTGCATTACAGTAACAGGCATCTTATTTTCTCTTTGTGTTTGACTTAGTTGCTTGACAAACACACTGATTTTAAGACTCTAGAATGTGATGCACAAATAAAATTATTTCCCGTACCTTCTGGAGATCAAATAAAACTCTCCAAGCAAAGAAAATTTATCCGTAACACTGTTGAAGTTCAGCCATTTTAAGCCCATATTGTGCATAATCATTACTCTCAAGCATATTGGTAAAGTTTCTGAATTAACAATCCTTCCTTCCTTCTGTTTTACACACTGATACACACTCCCCTTGAATTTTGGACTCCTGAGTCCCTACAGAGGTATTGTGCCTTATCATTAATTTCATTCTTCCAAAGCTATGTCCTTTCTAAACAATTTGTATGGATATAATGGAATAATAGAATCATAGAATGTTGTGAACGGGAAGGGACCCACAAGGATTGCTAAGTTCAACTCCTGCCCTTGTGTAGGGCAATCCCAAGATTCAGACCATATGTCTGAAGGCATTGTCCAAATGCTTCTTGAATATTGTCAGGCTTGGTGCCATGACTACCTCCCTGGGGAGCCTGTTCCAGTGCTCCACCATCCTCAGGTAGAAGGACCTTTTCCAAATGTTCAAACTAAACCTCCCCTGGAACAGCTTCCTGCCATTTCCTCTCATCCAATCATTGGTGTCCAGACAGATCAGCGTCTCTTCCCCTTGTGTGATAGTTTAACTTAGCTGACAGCCAACCAAGACACAGTCACTCAGAGCACCCCCCCTGCCCACTTCTCCTGCCCAGGGAATCGGGGTGACAATTGAAGGGATAAAGGTGAAGAGACTTGTAGGTTGAGATAAGAACAATTTAATAATTAGAGTAAAATAGAATTAAAATAATAAGAGTAATAATGATAACAGAGAGATATATATACATATATATATATTCTGAGTGATGCAAAGTACAATTGCTCACCACTTGCTGATAACAATCATGGAGGAGTGAAAAGGAAGCCCGAAACCAAAATCACAATCCTGGAAAAGCGAGCCTGAGTGATTCCCAAGAGAATCCCCCCATTTCTGGTCAGTCCCAGTGAATATTCTGAATATGACATAATATGATATGGAATATCTTATTGACATATCCAACTGTCAATTCTGGGTTTTACTAACTACTACACTTTTCTTCTCCACTCCCTCCTTCCAGTCCTCTGTTCTTGGAAACTGCCCAAGCACTGAATCCTTGTAGTTATCAGCATTTCTTCTCATAACAATCCTCAATGAAATCAAAACAAAGAAGAAAATTAACCCTCTCCTAGCAAAAACCAGGACAACTTGTGAAGAAGTTATAGACTGCTATGAGATCTCCTCTCAGTCTCCTCTTCTCCAGGCTGAATAGTCCAAGTGACTTCAGCCTCTCCTCATATGGCTTCCCCTCTAAGTCCTTCACCAGTTTTGTGGCCCTCCTCTAGACACTGTCCAGTAGCTTTATATCCTTTTTATACTGTGGCTCCCAAAACTCCACACAGTACTCAAGCTGAGACCACACCAGTGCAGAGTAGAGTGAGATGATCACCTCCCTCAACCAGCTGGCAACGCAGTGCTGGATGTACTCCAGGACACGGTTGGCCCTCTTTGGTGCCAGGACACACTGTTGGCTCATGTTCAACTTGCCATCGCCCAGAACCCCCAAGTCCCTCTCCGCAGGGCTGCTCTCCAGCCTCTCAATCCTCAGGCTGCGTGTGTGTCCAGGGTTGCCATGTCCCAGGTGCAAAATCTGGCACTTGCCCTTGTTAAAACTCATGCAGTTGGTGATTGCCCAGCTCTCTAATTTATCTAGATCTCTCTACAAGGCCTCTCTTCCCTCAAGAGTGTCCACAGCTTCTTCCAATCCGGTGTTACTGGTAAACTTAGTTAACAGTCCTTCAAGCCTTGTATCGAAGTCATTGATGAAGACTTTAAAGAGCACTGGCCTCAGGATGGATCCCTGCGGCCCCGGATTCCCAAGAGCATTGAAAGATCATTGAGAGAGGACTTGCTACGACATCTGCCAGCTCTTTAAGTACCCTTAGATGGATCCCATGAGGCTCCATTGACTCATAGGGATCCAGCTGGAGTAGCAAAACTCGCACAAGTTTGGGGCTGGTAGGGAGTTTATCATTCTCACAGTCATGGTTCTCCAGCCCAGGGCTCTGGGTGTTCCTGAGCCCCTCCTTGGTATTGGAGACTGAGGTGAACAAGGCATTGAAAGTCTCTGCTTTGTCAGTGTCCCTGTTTGTGAGGTGACTGTGCTCATCAAGGAATGGGCTAATGTTATTCCTGGTCTGCCTTTTACTATTAACATTTTTAAAAAGTCAGTCATGGTTCTCCAGCCCAGGGCTCTGGGTGTTCCTGAGCCCCTCCTTGGTATTGGAGACTGAGGTGAACAAGGCATTGAAAGTCTCTGCTTTGTCAGTGTCCCTGTTTGTGAGGTGACTGTGCTCATCAAGGAATGGGCTAATGTTATTCCTGGTCTGCCTTTTACTATTAACATTTTTAAAAAGTCTTTTTTATTGTCTTTCACAGTACTAGCCAGCTTTAACTCTAATTGAGTTTTGGCCGCATGAATTTACTCCCTGCAGTAGTCCTCCCATGTTGCCCGACTTTGCTTCCACTGGCCATACACTGTCCTTTTCTGCCTTAGTTCTAGAAGAAAATCCCTGCTCAGCCAAAGCCGCCTTCTGCCTTGCTTGCTTGTCTTCTGGCAATTTGGGATTGCCTGCTCCTGTACCCTTAGGAGGTGGTACTTAAAACGTGACCAACACTGGTGGACCTGATATATTTGTAACCTATATATTACATAACAGATACACACACACACATAGCACCATGCATTTGCCCACTCAGCCAACTGTGAGCAGACATTTCCTTTAGACTAACAGGCTTAGCTGTTGGGATTGATATTGAAGGACTACATTGCATAATTTAAATTAATTAGATCTCACTCTAGTGTAGGTGGAATCTCTTTGGTCTGAATCAAATCTTGTGTCATGAGAATGCCTGCATGAAAAGAAAAAAAAAATCTAATGTGTAAATGAAATAACTTTAAATTAAAAATGGAAAGTGGAAATCTGGGAGAAGAACTTTAAGAAGAAATCCAAGTAACCGTTTTTTTTTCAGACAGATGGTGAAGCAGCACACATCAGTGGGTCTGAACTAATTTTGGTGATGTGTTACTTTAGAAAGAAGTGCAGAGTCATGTGAGGGAAAGCAGTATTATTTTATACTAGAACACCGGACTTAATATAAAAAGACTACCCTCATCTAGAGTTTTATCAGATAGAACAATTAGTTTACTAAAAATCCTGATTAATGTTAACTAAGGTACTGAAAATTCTACCCTTTGTCACTTTAATTTGTGCTTAAATTTGGCTGATCTTAAACATACTGGCCTAAACACATTTTGTAATTGCCATTTGAAACCTCAAAATGTAGGTTTTGCCATGCTAATAAAAGAGCATAATTTACTCACCAGTCTAGTTGCCTCACTGACTGTTACCATAAAAAACTTCAAGAATGTTTAAAAAAAGATTATATTTGTTCCTGTCCTTTGGTTCTGTGAGTAGATTATTACAGATTGTTTGAAGACCATAATATTACTGATGTCATGAGCAACAGCCATCTTTATGTTCAAGACAAGTTAGAATGTCTGGGTTAAGTGAGTTGGAAAACACATCTAGTGAATCTACCTGACATGAAGAATCCATTTAGAGGCTATAGAACACTGCATTAGAGAAGTAGATGGTTTGTGCATCTTAAGCAAAATATAACCAAAGATAAAATGGAACAAATTGCAATTGTATAGGGCTTTTGATGTATTTCATGTGAGTTTCACTCTTCTTTCAAAAATTTTCTCATGTTGTGCCTATGTGCTCTTTTTGTTTATTTAAAAACAAAACAAAACAAAACAAAAACAAAAAAAAACAACCCCAGGGCCTTCCTTTCGCTTGTGTAAATATATCTCCAAAATTAAAGTTTAACCCTCTATGAAAAAGCTTACTTCATTTTTCTTTCCTTTCAGGTGTAATGTCTGTTTTTACCTATTATACAGGACATTGTTATTGACTGTAGAAAGAACTTTTGTAGTCTAGAAAAAAAGAAAAGTTTTAGAGCCATATTTCTGAGTTGCGCTTCCTGGAATAAACATCAAAGAATCAGTTTGGTGCTCTGATTCTCAGAGCTTCCTAAGCCCTGGAGTGTTATGGCTTTCAAATGTTGTCCATTTGCATAGGTTCCTCTACAGATCTTGTGTCAGTGGCAGTTAGATATCTTTAATCTGTCCTGTACCTAATCTTCCCCCTTGCCATCCTGCAATGTACTGTCTTGTTCCCTGGGAAAAGCAAAGCAAGAGTGAGCAGATGATACTGGTACTTCTGCACCTTGGCTACTCTTCTCAGATGTCTTCTCTGCTGAACAAAAATTTCTGTATGGGAGCAGGTAGATAGTTGGTGTAAGCTTGTTACTCAATAACCTAATTTTAGGCAGGAATAGTTGAAAACTTCAGGGCTACTGATAGCAGGTTTTTTAGCTGACCAGCATCTAATACACATACAACACTGTAATTAATTCCCCTTGTACATAGAAACAGAATCATCATGTACCACAACTATCTGACAATATCCAAATTTTGAAAATTTAATGTTGAATATATTCTACAGATTGATTACAAATGGTTCCATAAGCTTTGGTCAAAAGATGAACTTTATCTGTGAGGTAGTATTCTGTGACAGGTCACACTGCTTAAGTTCCGTAATTTACAAATTTACAATAGGTGAACTGAAGTCATATTGTTCAGACAAACCAAACTAATTTTCTGGAAATAAGGGGCCAACTGTGGCAATCAGTTTTTTTCCTACAAATTAGTTTTGAAAAATTATTATTGTTAATAATGAAATATAACATAAAAATGAAGAGTGACAAATTTGCATAGCCACAGTAGATAAAACTACCACAAGCGCAATTGTTCCTGTCTCTTTTACTGCTCTTTTAAAAAGTTAATAAAAGAATAAATCGAAGTGCTCTGATGGCAATGGTTTACTTGAGTTTCAAAAATGCTTTTGATACATTTTCACAGGACTATAAAAAAATGTTAAAGATGAAAGCCCTGAAGCATGGGGTAAAACTGGATCAGCAAAAGAAAAGAATGGATACTAGAGACAAGAGGATAACTCACTGCTTTATTTGTGTGTGATTTAGAGGAGAAAGTAGATAGTGACAATGTTTACTTTGTGATCTTGAGCTCTTTATTTTAGTTAAAATCATGGCAGATTGTGAGAAATATCTCATTTAACCTGTGGTATGGAACTTCTGTGCAAATGTGCTAAAATTCTTCCAACTATCCTATGCATGTTGAATTTGTAGTGCACTATAGAAAGAACTGAAAAATGTATGATTTTACTCTGCTCTGTGCTTTATATTACTGGAAAGATATTCTAGAAATTTGCCCTGAGAAGACATCTAAGAAATACTTTTGAAATGCACCATGTCAAATGTGATGCTTTTAATATTAGACACATGTAAATTAAAAAGAAAGAATGATAGTAGGAAACTGACTAACTGATGTATTCAGAGCTGAGTGTATTGGCCATTTTCTGTTTTAGGGATCCATAAAAGGACAAATCCAATTGGTTTTCAGAAAGAACTCCATTTAAACTGCAAAGCTGTATTCTAAGAACAAAAAAAAGGAAAAGGAACCTTTTTGGAAAGAAATTTAGTACAAACTTTGCTTGTTTTGGTTAATATAACTTCACAAATGTCCTGCCTGGAGTCAGAACTAATGTTTACTCTGTGAATAGCCATTGAAATACATATCACCTGCTATATTAGGCTATGTTTCTGAGAAACTGTAAAAATGAGCAATTATGCCACATAGAACTAGACAAGATGAAGTACCAAGGGCAGTCTTTTTTCAGTTTTTTGATATGCTGATCTCCCCATCGTTTAGCCATCTACTTTTTATAAAATGCATAAAGATAAATGATTGACGGAGTTCTGTTGCGCTTTTCCTGCTTGCTGTCTAACAACATGGGTCTCTTTTCTCTAAATAAGGCACTATTTAAATGCTTGTAGAAGTTTCAGTGATATGATATAAATCAATTGCATAACCAGATTGGGAAGATGTGTTATTCATATATTTAGTAATTATTTCCAGAGAATGCCCTTTCCCTTCCATTCTCCTTCTCTTCTCCTCTTTCCCCACAGTAAACTCCAGCTTCTTGTTTATGTGGGAAATTCAGTGGGGTTTATAATATCCACAAAAATTAGAAATAGCTAACTCTTAGCTCATCTAGTCTATCATACTGCCAGGGTAGGTTTTTCCTCATAGCACATTTTCTTGTGTGTTGTTAAACTTACTTTCACAAGTCTGAAGCAATGAGTGTCCTACCACTTTGTCCACGAGCCTTTTCCCCAGTTTAATAGATTTTATTGACAGCAAGAGTGAGATCTGTCCACAAAAGATTAAAATAGCCACAAATCTTACTGCCTACTAGACTAAATGTCAGCCCCATGTCTCTACTCTTTTCTTTCAATAACTTAAAAAGAGCATTGAATTCAATAGATGAATGTCAAAAATTAAGAAGAAACCTACATGCATAGGAAAGCATACCTTGAAAGAGGCAAAACATCAGCTTTATTCAGGTTAGTGCTAATCTGATTGATTTGATCTGGGATTTTGTTGTTGTTGTTTTTTTTTTTTTTTTTTTTTTTCCTTTTCAAGCCTTTTGACACCATAGTGATGATTGTGGTTAGAACAGCTAGCTAGATGAGAGACAGGCAGGAAGTCATAATAGTGAAACTGGTTTCTATAACAACAGGAGTACCAGCTATAAATGGATACAAGGCAGGCTGTATGTATAAAGAGCCCTGATTTTTCCACCTTTTTTGAATTGTCACAGCATTACATGTCAGTAAGTACATAGTGGAAAAGACATTTGATAAAGAAGTAATAGTAAAGATTAACTCTTCACAAGACATTGAGTTTTGTAACTCAAAGACTTAAGACACAAAACTTGTATATTGTGTTATATTATTGACATAATGCAGGCACAGATATCCAGCTGTACTAGTTATTGTGCAAATGTAGAAAGAAGGATGTTCACTGTGCCTCAAAAAAAGGGTGTGGGTTGTCAACAGAGACTAGTTGGAGATATGAGTATATGAAGGAGATAGTAAGCCTCAATTTTTTGCTTCAATGTTATAGTCTTTATTTGACTTAACTGTGTATTGTGGGACAGAGGACAATAGTGAAAACTTAATAAAAGATGTATAAACATATAGGCTTTTGTTATCCACATGCATGCTAATTTTATATATTATGCATCCATGACAAATTTACACTAATCGCTTACTAAATTTCTGTTATCCTGATATGGATTTTGAGAAAGAAAATAAGTGACTTTTCAGTGACTTTAAAAAAAATTCCTTGAAGATTTGTTTTTAACTTTCTCCAAGGTCTCTAACTGAAATGAGGCTTTTGATAAAGATATAAAAATATATTTTCTGTCAAGAAACAAGAAATTTGAAGTTGTGGCTGGGGCTGCTTGCTGCAGTTCACACTTTTTAAACTGAACTTCAGAGTTTTGGGGACCTTAGAGGACAACCACCTGCTGAGGGAAAACATAAAAGAAGATTTGTGCTGCATCATTTATATTTGCAGTAAACTTTTATACTATTCAGAGACATATGCTACAATAATAATAGTCAGAATTAGTGAAATATCACAGATTTAACTGCAGAGTTTTTCAGTTTATGTTGCAGCTTAACTCCTTACCTTTTCTTCTGATTTGAAATCTACTTTGACTACTTAAAGGACAGAAGGGCTTTTTTGGATGTTCTCTGTGTTTCTACAGAGCTATAGCAGGTGAGTAATTAAAAAATACTGAAGGAGACAAAACAGCCTCCCTCTTTTTGGTACCTCAATACAAGATTTTTCATAATCACATGTGTAAAGAGTGCCTACAAAATTTCTTACTGTTTAAACCAGGATAACTGATACTTCTAACTACTACTTTGAAATTGTTTTGTAAATGCTAAGAGCTCAAATTCTTTGCTGAAGTAATGCTTCAATACTCACTCTGACAGAGGATGCAGGCAACAGAATTTTACTTTTTTGATACTCTGATTTCCAGACTATAACTAGGTTTGACAGAACTTAACTTTTACAAGGCAAGAACAAGAAAGTAAAAACTTTCCCATTCTAGTTTCTGTAGGCTGAGCTGTTACAATCTTATCGCTCACACTTTTCAACATTCTTCCATGGCCATCTTCCTACTCTCCCTGCCTTGTGTCTGAAACTAGACAGAGACCATATTTTCTTCTTTGCACTGCGAAATTCTTATTACACACTTGGGAACTGTAACCTAAACAAACCTAAACTGTTTGCAGTATGGAATAGGAAGCTGGAAGGGTGAAAATAAAGCAATTTTGCAATACCTCATAGGAATTAGAAAGGAAATTGGCTGCACCAGTTTAACTTAATAAATAACAATAATTTCTGGAAATGTTTGAAATAATTTGACTAAGTGTTGTCAAGAAAAATCCATGGAGCCATTCCAGGCAGCAAGTGATCCCAGGCACAGAAGTATAACTATCAAATCAGATTTTTTTTTCTTTTTAAAAATTCTATAAAAAGAACAATCTATCTATTGGAGGTCATTACATTTAGGAGTTGTGTAAGAAATTTAGTTAGTAGCAGTTAGGTATCTGTATCAAGTCTCTTGATGTTGAAATACCAACTATGTTTCTGAAGATTTGTGGTGCTCTTAAATTCCAAATATTCCTTTAGGGTTATTTCAATAATAGCTTAAAATATAATATTAATTTAAAAATAATAAGCTTGAGGGCTGATAAATGCATGTGCAGAAATATATCACATGATATTTTGTAAAGGTTTGAATCTGTCAGCATAAAGAACATTTTTTAATTTCCAAGATTTATTTTTTTCTTTGTCTCTCACTCCATTATTGTTTCTCTCTGCTACATTAATGCTGAGTAAGTTGTAAATGAAATAATGTGAAGTGAAGACATGGTAAAAAAGGCTGGCAGTTTAGCCTCTTTGATGAGTCTTTTCCTCTGCCAAGCACATCATCATTGGCACTGTTAGATCTCCACAGGTGTGCTCTTAAGACCTTTGCAAATGCTGCTGGTCAGCTGGTGACAGTCTAAAAATCCACATTGTTAGTATTACTGGAGTCTCCTTGCTTCAAGCATACACAAGCTTTGAAGAGCAATGTAAGCCCAGTTCTCTTCCTTTTCTAAGTAAATATTTTGGCTGATAA
The DNA here is from genome assembly GCF_000700745.2 of Antrostomus carolinensis. NCBI lineage: Eukaryota > Metazoa > Chordata > Aves > Caprimulgiformes > Caprimulgidae > Antrostomus > Antrostomus carolinensis. The sequence continues at coordinate 3,511 of NW_010300175.1, read as the reverse complement.
ATGAGAAAGAAACAGTCCAGGCATACTCTGAGTAACAAAGGAGTCAAATAGTTTGCTCGTGTTTGCATTTATTGATACTTTTTTGACATCCTCCGTCCACTAGGAAGAAGAACTGAAGTTAAGCCCAGTAAAAGTACTGGAACAAGAAACTCAGTCCTATCCAATGAAGATAAACACTGAAAAGTGAACTTAAATGCAACTGGTATATATATAACTCTATATTATATAGAGTGTGGAGATAATGAGAAGGAAAGACACAAGGGCCAAAAGTGTGCAGCTACATCAGAAAAAGTCCTGAAAAATTATCGCCTAATCTGTGCATTAGTATCTTGAATCATGGCTTTCAATGTGCATCACACTGGCACAGTGATTGAAGGAAAAAAGTTTTCAAGTTACTTGCATGTTTGTACCTTTCTGTTTAACCTTAAAAATGTGAAGTAAGTGGTGTTTAAATTAAGAATACAATATTCCCACTGTCTTGCAAATGAATGTATGTGTGTGTGTATAAATATATACATGTATGTATATCTATATAGGGAATTACAGACCACTCTGATGGTGACGTTTAGGATAGTGACAAATCAGGACAGTTTCACACTTTAGAACTGAAGTTTTATTAGATTAATTCATTTATAACATCCTTTGTGCTAGTGGTCTATTCTTAGACAATACACATCATCACTACATATTCATATTCTAAAACAGTTGTGGGTATACCACAGCTGCAATATAATTAACACTGATGGCTATTGTCTGTTCTTAGTTGCAGGTGTCAAATTAATTAGCCCTGACAGATATTTGATGAGAGAGATGTGGGTTTATAATCTTCTGTGATTTAATTCCTTGCTTGCACCTGAGATTCATATGCTGTTACCCCACTCCCAAGATAAGGGTTGTCTTCTACTTCTGATACTGCCTGCTTTATTTTATTTTGTCTTGCTTGTCATGTTTCCTAAGCACTTGGGAAGGTGCCCTGCCTATTTGCAGTTCCTTTTGTTTCCTCTGTCTGGTAACTTTTTGTTACTTGGATGCCACCTGTCTGAAATTACAACCATCTTTGTCTGTCTCAATGGTGATCACATTGTTCACAGAATTATGTAAGATTGTATCTGGTTATACCATCTTACTTTTACAAAACACTCGCATGCTATTATTAATTTTACCATTCTAGTAAGTTTATATCCAGTTCAACACAAACTAATAGTAACAATATCCTGATACCCATCATGTGTGGATATCACAGGCCTTAGGTTTCATTAAACTGATTTTAGACATGTAGGTCTAAGTATTTATAAGAATTGGTCTGAGTGTTTTGTAAGAATTTGTAATACTCTGATCTTTGAGTTTTGTTTTTGCACAGCTTTTCACAGAAGATATCAATGCAGATTTGGATTAACAATTTGCAGAGATACATTAACTTCTTACACAGCGCCAGACAGTTTTTCAAAATACTTAAAAAATAAGTTATCATCCTCAAGACCATGATGTAAATATTTTTGGATAAATGTTATGATAAACAAAAATAACTTGTGAAACTGGATAAAAAATTGTAGCCAATTGAAACCTCCCTTAAATAAAAACAGAGTTAAAAAGACATGTATTATAACTGTAGATGAGTTGCATGTGAAAGCTGATTTTGAAGCTGTGCAGATTTGGAGTACTTCTTGGTTACAAAGATCAGATTCAAAGATTGCAAGAAAAGATGGGACAACAGAAACGGCAACAGGACCAACAATATCAGAAAAGGGGCTGCATCAGAAAAGGGGCTACAGCTGGTGTCACTGATATGTGTGCCTACACAGTAGACTATGAGGGTTATCACACTGTCAGTGTAACTCAAGTGAGAAAGTGAAGTCTATCTTTATATGCACAATTACTCATCTTTAGTATTTTCATGGCATGCTATTATTTTACTTCCTTATGCTGCTGCTGCTTCCTTATATGATCTGAGTAATAAAGGATGATGATCCAACTCTGGAGTAATTATTGTATATCAATGTATATATTGATCACTTGCCTCACGCATACCATAGTAATTAAATTTTATTGGTACTATTCTCTGAATTTCCTTTTGCCCCAGAACAATGTACCACAATGGCTAAAACCTATTATGCTTTAAAAGCAGCCCGGTCCTTTCCTATTACCAAATGTGAAATATGTCCAGACATTTTAACTATTTTACAGTATCATAGAAAATAAATATTATTTCTGTCCCTACAGAGAACAAAAAGAGACTGCTTTAGTGGCTCTGTTTTCAGAAGTAGTCAGTCATCCCTAGATACCTGCAAAAATCTTACTTATTGTTATGCTACACCAGGTTTTCTGTTTAAGAATATTTTGAAGTGAAAGCATTACTTTCATAGACCCATAGTTAAAATGTGGCAGCAATGTGTGGACGTAAAACTTACTGTACAGTGGAGCAGTGTCAATGCTGATGATTTTTTTTTGTTTGAAAAATACACTGAATTGCAGAGAGGGAGAACTTTTCCTTTTAAATGCAATCAACAATTTTTTTTCTTGTGATAGACAAATTCAAATCTTTCTCAGATCAGTCGGAAAAACCTGAGAGTAATTTTTTTTCGTGAGTCGAAGTTTGGGGAAAAAGGCTTTTGCCTCTTTGAAATACTCCTGCATGTAAAAACAATTGTCTTCTGCATGTCTTGAGACATAAGGTAGATTTCATAGCTGTCTCTTTGAGGAGGAGGGTAGCTAGCACACTAGCCCTCTGACTCCTACTTCATGTATTCTTTGAGAAGGAACAGTATCGTAATTTATAACATTGTCTTATCAAGTTCAGTTTGTTAATCTAAGACCAATATTACAGAATGACAGAATCACAGAATGTCAGGGATTGGAAGGGACCTCAAAAGATCATCTAGTCCAATCCTCCTGCCGAAGCAGGAACCTAAACGAGATCACATAGAAAGGTGTCCAGGCGGGTTTTGAATGTCTCCAGAGAAGGAGACTCCACAACCTCCATGGGCAGCCTGTTCCAGTGCTCCGTCACCCTCACTGTAAAGAAGTTCCTTCTGAACTTAAATGCCTCTATGCCAATGCACGTAACATGGGGACTAAACAAGAAGAATTGGAAATGTATGCGTGCCTGCAGGGATATGACCTGATTGGCATCACAGAGACATGGTGGGATGGCTCCCATGACTGGAGCATTGGAATGGAAGGATACAGGCTCTTCAGGAAGGACAGGTAGGGGAGACGAGGAGGCAGTGTAGCCGTCTATGTCAACAACCAGCTGGAGTGTATGGAGCTCCACCTGGAGACAGACAAGGAGCTAACTGAGAGTCTATAGGTCAGGATTAAGGGGAAGGCAGGGAAAGGGGATGTTACTGTGGGGGTCTGCTACAGGCCACCAGACCAGGGAGACTGAGTAGAGGAGGCCCTCTATAGGCAGATAAGAGCAGCCTCACGTTCTGGTCCTCATGGGCGACTTCAACCACCCCAACATCTTTTGGAGAGACAACGCAGTAGGGCACAAACAATCCAGGCGGTTCCT
>NW_010300174.1:0-7914 GCF_000700745.2 Antrostomus carolinensis | reverse complement strand
CATCCTGTCCCTCAGGCATGTCAACTGCACCGCTCATGAACCAAGATCACCTTTATGTATCTACATTTCCACTCACAGGACTGCCTTTAATGGAAGAATATCCTGCAGCCCAACTTAGGATGTGATTCACTTCTGGATACAGGGCGTACAGCAAGTACATTGAAAACATTTACAGTTAAATGTCTCTCTGTCTCCAACACCCCAACCAAGCTCGTAAAGGTAAGATATAATCCACAATGTACACTTCACAAATAAACATAACATCAATCTTTCAGCCAAGCATCAGGATCACATAAAATCATTGTAAACTAAAGACCTTCTCACAGACCAGAGATGTATGGAGCCAGATTGTGTATTTTTCCATCAGCACTTTACAAAGACTCCAGAACTCTGCAAAGATAAACTCTAAGCTTGACAGCTTAGATTTTCAGGCTTGCTCTTAGCTAGGCCTTTTCTCCCTCATGACTCATAACTGTAACTGTTCTTAATGATTTAGAACATTATTTCATTCCTTGTGTTCATTTCATGGTAACTGGATCTACTGCTGTACAGTATTCTAGTTAACACTGAAGAAATAAACTCAGTACACTCTTATCCCAGACCATGGAATTTAATGTTTTAACTAATACAGCTCAGCTTATTAAGAAAGGACATGCAAGTGTTTTCCTCTCTGCAAACATATTTGAAAATGTAAAAGAATAAATCCAGAGAACATCCACCGTCCATATAACTGGGATGAGTTTTTACGATGGGTCATAAATGTTACAAGAAAAGTATTAAACATAAATTTGAGATTTAAAAACGAAGAAAAGAGAAAGTGACAAGAATGTTAATACCTCAATATCAAATAATATAACGCTGAATTGGCTGATGAAGCAAACAGTATATCAGGGTGTTTAAAGTCCACTTGTGATATAAAAGTAAATGATAGAATAAAAAAAGAAAGCTAACAATTGAAGCATTTCAGGTTGTATGCATTTGGAAGCAAATTTGGAGACTAAAGTTTAGCTGAACATTACAGATAAATTAACTTGGCTCAAGGAGATAAACAACAAGCAAAATAATGAGTTATTTCAGGGATGACTATCTGCTGGTTTAGCTGCATGAACTGTCATCACAAAGTCAGGCAAGAGCCTTTGGAAGTCCCAAAGAAACTGCAAGTGCAGACAGATGGGAGTGGCGGAGGAAGTGTAGGACTATCTTCGCAACAAAGACCAATTTTGTCAAGATATCAAGCAGTGCCCTCAGGGCACCAAGGGTACTGACACAGACATGCATCATCAGAAAGACAATATGTACCATATCTCATCTTTCCATCTCCAGATATCCCTAAGGCAATGAGAAAACACTTATAATGCAATAACTCTGTATGTAACTACAGCAGTGATTACACACCTTGCAATAGGTCACACACTTATTTGGGTAAGGCATTACAGTATATGTTAGAGGGAAATAAAGTCAGTTAAGATACTGTTTAAGAACCTAACAATTATTCTGAGTCTCACAGGTGATTTGGAGCACCCTTTTTGGTTGTAGAATAAACGATATGTTCAGATATCCCAAGCAAAACTGTAATAGATGTATCTATCTATTTCTACATCGATAGATGCAGCTTGAAAAAACCTAGTGAAACAGGATTAGATCATCATGAAGGGAAATAGTTTCCAAAACTACCTTCCTTACATTAAGTAGTCTACAACAAAAAATAAAGGAATTTTCCATTTCTTTTATAAAACATTTTGCAGTTTTCAGATTTTTGCTTTGTCAAGCAACAACTGCTGTAACAATACTCAAGCTTCCTGTTTAAAGGAAGGCAGATCTAACCCTGCAGCTGGTGTGTAGTAGCGCACCAACACAGGAGCAAGGCAGAGGACTACTGTGTGAGTTTTGAGTCTCAAAACCTTCTGATCAGTTCACTGGGTGTGATTTAGACATGGTCAAAGTAGTCACCTGAGGAATGTTAATAAGGCCAAATTGTAACTTGCACATTTGTGCAAGCAAGCAAGTGCTATTGTAGGTGTCACACAAAATGGAGGGAGGAAACGAAGGCAGAGAAAGACACAGAGGACGTCTATACACCTTTGAACAGTTACATCTAAGAAACATATTATATCTGGGTACAAGGCAAATCAAACAATTTCTAAATGCAATTAAATATTCCCCTACATTTCATGTTTACCTGTGGCATACTGCAGACTTTTGGGTATTGTTTAGTGTCTGCACCAGCTCAGGCATAAAAAGCTACAGCTGACAATAGGAGAATACTGATCTCTCAGCCATCATTATAGAATGAGGAGAAAGCTCTTTAAGAATAATCTTTACCCAGAAAACAAACTCAATGTTAGGCATAGCCGTACTTCCACAGGGTATACCATATGTCTACAAAAGTAACCTGCAGCAGAATCACTTCCACTTGGTCTCTTAAAAAACTCCACCTATTAAGCTGCACTGCTCTCGCTCAGCTGTTGGGCTGCTGTCTCCTGCTGAGACATGTTTTCCAAACACGTCAGTGCTGCATTGGCACATCACACAGATCAGGCTCCTCCCATCTATAGATACAACAATGCTATGCCAAGCTCATTTCACATAAACTACCTTTGCCATCTGTAATCTCTCTCCTATTTTGCATTGAATTTAGACTAAGCACTAATTTACCAGCAGGGACAGGTGCTTCTTTCACTCTCATCATGAAAGCCCTGCCCAGTACAGCACATGCTCCTGTATTATGAGACCAGTTTGAAACACTACAGCTGCACAATACAATTTTTTCCTCCTACCTAGATTATGGCTGAATCCTCCATTTAGTCATATACTTCAGGCTGCAGACAGACTGTGGCTCAATTCCTCGAATATAAAATAAACAGTACTGTATCCTTCAGGTTCACGGTAGCTGTAACATAATTCACATTCTCTTTAACGTGACATGTACCACATAGCACAACTATAATGTGCTCTGACATTATAGTTTCTGTAGTGTCACTCCCAAATTTTAGCGACTCTTTAGCATTCTTCTTAGACAGAACTCTTTCTTTCATGTATCCTGCTCTCTTATGTTCTTTTGCTTGTAATCTACTGCCAGATTTACATGCAACTTCTGATAGAAGGCTGTGCTGAAAAGTTTATTTGTCTTCTTTTCTTCATTTTTGGGAATAAAAATTTACAATATATTGTGCAACAGCAGATAGCAGGAAAGATTATTTTTTTTCCATGTGAAAAATAACCAAACAAGAACTATAACTTTTTCTAGTAACATAAAAAATAAAAAACAGCTCAGAAATCTGAGTGCAAAGACAGTGGTCCTGAAGAGAAAAGACTGTGTGCATGCATGTTTATATTTCTCCTTTTCTTGTGCATTACAAATAGCAACAACAAGAACTGAAAAGAGCTGCACATGGAATAAAGCTGATGCCATACATTTATTATTATTAAAACAAATATAAACACTAAACTCCATGTCCATTGCAGAGAAAAAGTAAGCTTATGAAACAGGGGGTTTTTTCTATGTTAAATGGCTCATAAGATAAATGTGTAAATATAGGCATTTTTAACTATTATTGGAGTCACCAAAATTTCTATCTGTAGCCATCTCTTCTCATTCCACATGTACAAAGCCATGTAATAAATGACTGGTCTAATTAAAAGCATGGAAAGATATATAAAGTGTGTTTCTTTTAAGAAAGGAACTTGTAGAACTAAAATCACATTCATTCAGAATAGAGAAACAAATTCTCAGAGATACTAGATGTCAGCTCTTGTCAGTATGACTGCTCTGTGACTTGTGTAACATCAGACAAAGAATGGCTCTGGTTTTAAAAAGTGTTTGTTTTCATATGGTAATAATAATACTACTATTTTTTTATCATTACAGCTACTTGCTCAATATAAAGGTTTCACAGGTATAAATTGCACCAATCGTTTAGATCTAGCCTGCCAAAGAAATTTTAATACCAGTACATTTTAGAACTAAGCTTTACTAATACAGAGAGAGAAGTTAATTTCTTAAAGAAAATTTGTTTAAAGAACATAGAGATGAACTTCACTGAACTGTAGTTCAGCATCCAGTCTTATACTATAAAACTAAAATAGCTTTACGAAGCACCACAAGGAACACTTCAGCTCACTTCAGACATAATGCACTCCAGTAAAATTTGCAGTAATTTCTCCTTAGTTTCCAAAAAAGCCAGACATCTGAATGCTTTTCCATAAAAGTTAGGAAAATATTGTCCTCACTGGAGAATTTTGCTTTTTCATCAATTGTGCCACCCTCTATTTTCAATAAAAAGCTGAGAAAAGGATGACAAAAACCAGTACTTCACTCAATTAAGAACAAGGTTAACAGTCTCAGGGAGATAAAAGACAAGGGAAAACCATGTTAATACTGCTATATAATTTGTTTTTAAAATTAGGTGAAGAAAAGCACTCCTCCCTTTTAGAAGTTTTCCATTCCAAAGACCTTACTGTTATAGTTAAGAAAATTAAAATTCCATTAGAAATGGTATATTCATGTCACCTTCCACTGTCAACACATGAACCCTAAGTACCCTAAAATACACCGACTGTGCAAAAATAATAAATCTCAAATAAACTATTTCAAACAAAGGTTTTTCTCAGGAGTCATCAAGAGTTTGCAGAAATCTGAAATACTATTATGCTTATTAACATGCCTATCAGAGAATATAATGATAGGTAGCTATATGGAGAAAGAACTTAATAAAGACAGGTCTATACACTTCGGTATTTGACTGTTTCTGTAGTTACGTCTGTTAACAGAGATATAGAAGCACAGACCTTAGCAAGGATGCAGTTCTCCTGTGTAAAGATGCTTATACTCGTGCAGATCAATCCTTTTCTAAAAGCAAAAAGCACCAGCAGAATAAGCAGTCAGTCCTGCCAACACTGTGACCACAGTGGGGAGGAACACATAGGGAAAGGAAGCGCATTTGCCTCTGTTGCATTAAGCATGCAATATCAATTTCAACAGAAGAACTGTGCCTGAAGGCAAAGCCTTGTATTTCTTGTTAATATAAGAGCCATCCTTCCGCTTCTAATTTAGCCATCAGGTCTCTCCCTCCCACCCTTTACATTGTTGAGCTAGGAAAGGGATTCAGAAATTTAAGAATAGGAGATGCAGGACAACTCGGGTCTATTCCTCTAACTCTCTGTCTGCCTTCTAGTAAACTAATCCAATATACCTCATTTTTTCATTTAATCTATGATTAGAATCTTCTCATTTCATGCCATTTTCATTTATTGAGGCTTAAGATAGCTGATAAGACTACCCTGAATTCAACGCTTTTGTGTCAAGACTCTACCCACTAGAGAAGTAAAATCCTCATCGGTGATGGAGGCAGGAGAACTAAGAAGTCATCATCTCAGTCTACCTGTATCAAACACTCAACCACTGTACTTAATATATGCTTTCAACAGGGAATAAATACTTAGAATACACACAGCAAAGTACTGAAAACACATGTTTAATTTCAGGCACATCTTGGTATCACCAAGTCACATGCTTAAAAACAAACATTTGTTACAGCGCATGTTGAAGAGTTTCACCTACAGGGGTCCTCCACAGAAAAATAAATAAATAGATAAATAAATCCATCACTCACTGAGCCAGGGAAGGAGGGACCAAGTTAAGCTAAAAACCTGCATGCTCTTAAGAAACAAGTGGAATCAAATGATTCTATGAATGATGATTTCATTCAATATTCCTACTTTACAGAGATTTTTAATGGTGAAAAATCAATGTCCTAATTGATTTTCCAGTCATCTTTCATTTTCATCTCCAGGCAAATGGCATTAATATTGAACCGCTTGGTAGAAAGACTTTGATCTATTAGTGTGCTACATTGTTGTACAATTAGAGGCTTCTTCACTCTCCCCTTAATTTTATAACCTATTATATTGTGGACAGTTAAAAATGTCTAGCTTTCCAGAGATGCAATTAACTTTCTCTTTTAAATGAGGGTCATGCACATTTCATACTTGTATCATACTAATAATGTAATTTTTATTTATTTTTATATTGCTGTCTAATTGCATTTAAGAAGATGGAGCAAGTTCAGACCTGAGTCTAAAGGAAACAAAATCACTACCAATGACCTCTTTTTCTGACCTCTCTATTTTTTCTGCCATGTACTCCCTGGGCTAAATTAGCCTTTGCTGTAACAACATGGAAATAAAACAGGATTGTACTGGATAAAGTTGACAGGCACAGTGTTAAATTCCTTCACCCCATGAGCATTAGACACAGGTAAAGACATAGCAAAAATGAGCTATCCATAATTACTCTCTCTCTCACAACCTCTCACAAATAGGTTTGTGCTCCTTTTGTCCCCAATGTAACTTAAGCAATCTCACAGCAGTCTAAATTACGCTAATCAGTGGCCTGAAAGCAATTGCTAAAGTGAGTCGACTTTTTACTGTGCCACAAAAGCAGGGTGGAGAGAAATAAGTTCAAAAGCATTAAGCAGTCTAGGGATTCTCTGTGCTGAAGGGATGTCTTACTGAACCACTATTTTTAAATATTCTATAAGAAAAGTTGGCACAAATTTGAAGGCTTAATGACTCACTTGAAAGTATTTATTGATAAGCAGTGTGCATATGTCTCAGCTCTCTGAGTATTATACTGCAGTACTCTTTAAACTGCAGTTTATTGGTACCTCATTAGAATCTTACTAAGCTCTTCAAAAAATATGTAAGAAAACAAATACCTTATTTTTTTCATTCTTTAAAACCATACTTGCATGACTGTGAGCAAAAGGAGAGAAAAGTAGCAAAAGCATTAACTCAGCCTTACACCAAACAGGGTTTGTCAGAGCAAGGTTGGTTATGTGATTGATTTGTTTAAATACCGTGAGGTACCAGGCATGCACAGACACTGCTGAAAGTGTCCCAAATTACTATGATGTGGTGTTATTTTTGTGGAGCTTGTCCTTTTGTGGCAAGATAAAGTGTGACAATGTAATGGAAACAGTAACACACACACCAGTACTGTATGTTCTCTTCTCAATATAAGATGAAACAAAACAATTTTTAAAAGGTCTAATGAAAGATCACAGCATAAAAAAGCAGACAGCCTTACCATGTTTTGCACAGAGGTCATCAATGGATTTTTCTCTTCAGGTACGTTCATACAGATTCTTACAAAGCACACCATCACTGCAAAATCAGTCTTTGACAATACATTTATATTTTTTTTTTTAATTTACAGAGTCTTCTCAACAGCAGAATACAGCATCACTTCTTACCATTTAATACTCTTCCTTTTATACAAATAAAGGGCTCTTGGGAAACACAGAGGTGCTTGAAATGCTTTCTTTTTGATGGATCTTTCTGCACCCATGGGTATTATAAAACACTTCTTCCACTAAAGACAAACTTATTGATGTCAGTATTTGAAAAGAAATCTACTTTTTTTTTTTTCCCCTGAAATACAGTCCTGAATCTTGCTTTAGTCTGGTCCTTCATTAAATGAGATTTATAGAACACATTGATGGTTGTTCCCTCCCAGGTAACTTATAAACCCATGGGCTAAATTTTCAACAGAAGGGTAAGATTTTCAGAAGAAAAGTTCTGACAAATTCTAGAAAAATGGATAATTGGCTGAAAGTAAAGTAACTTATTAGAAAGCAATTTTCTGAATGAAAGATGGGGGTAAGTCAGCTTTTTTTCAACTCCTTGGCAGCAGAAAGCTGCCTGTATGATAGCTGACTTCTAGGCATGTGTCAAATTTTGACAGTCACTGCACCTGCTCTTTTTGTCTAGTGAACAAAAAGGAGGAGTGGCTGGCACACCAGAAGGCTGTGCTGCCATTCAACGAGGCCTGGACACGCTGCAGAGTTGGGCGGAAAGGAACCTGATGAGAGGTTCCTTTCAAGAACAAGAGCAAGTGCAGAGTTCTTCACCTGG
>NW_010300173.1:21018-21221 GCF_000700745.2 Antrostomus carolinensis | reverse complement strand
AAGTTGATGTCCACGGTGTCTGTGTCTGTATGTGAGCTGGGGGGTCTGCGGGTTTCACTTTGCCTTTCCTCCGGCATTACTACTGGAAACATTTGTCTTGGTGCCATTTTTTATTTTTTTAAACCTACTCGGGATGCCTTGTAAATCATCCCCCTAAGGAAAAAAAAAAAAATAAAAAATCATCAATCCAGCTGCTCTCCCGG